>NC_083871.1:53633873-53933873 GCF_032452875.1 Bos javanicus
ACACACGCACATCTATATAAAGTATAGACTGCCTATGTAGAAAAAGAACAAAGGGCTCTGCTTGCATTTGAATTTCTATTAGTTTGTCAGCAATTGATTCTTGTAGTTGTTATCTAGTTGCCTTCGCTAGGAGGAAGTGAGATCATTCCTATAGACTTGTGTAGCTGCAAGAACAGGTTGACTTCAAGTGCCAGGACTGAGGGCAACCATTTCCTTTTTTCTGTGTTTTCAAGTTAGCCTTCCCTATACCTCATCTTTCCACTCTCCCCACACCTGCCCCCAATTCAGATCTCAGCACCTTGTATGTTTAATGCATTTCAGAAAAGATAGAAATTCGCCAACGCAAAGCCTTAGAAATCCCTGATTACAGAATCTTTCCTTTTTTCCTTTCTGGTGGGCTTACCTTACCCACCTGCTAGTCTCTCCTGTTGCCCAAGGGATGGAGAGTTCGCCCAAGCCTTCCCTGGGTGCCTAAGCCATCAGGTTGCTTGCAACTTCACAGAGATTATTCTTTAGAAAAGCATATCATTTCATATAATAAGCATGTACAACAAGCTATCATATTTCTGTTATGAATTAAATCAAATAATGATATGCTACTCCTTTATACTTATAACATGTCATATACAAGTGTGTATACACAGGGAGATATTATACATAATAGCAGCACAAGTGCTATTTACCTGTTTTAAATTCTAGGTTTATTTTAATAGGAAATAAAAGCAACGTTTAAAAAAAATTCTCCCTTAAGGGCAGTAAATAAGCTCATTTGCATGTCTTTGGAGAAAGTTGTGGCAATAGGAATCTGACTTACCTATTTGGCACAGTATGCAAAGTCAGATTGACTGGATCAATTAGAGAATTATCTATTTATGAAATGTCTGGCTTCAATGAAAAGAGCTGGTACAATTATGAACTGTTGTCTTGACAACTGGGAAGGCCTGATTGGATCATTTTATCAGTAGGGTTGCTGATGATTTCAAATACTGAAAAGCAAAACCTACCAGAAAATAGTAATGAAATTAGGTTAGAGGAGAGCCAAGAGAAAAAAGGTGTGTGTGTGTGTGTGTGTGTGTGTGTGTGTATGTGTGTGTGTGTATCTGTCAATCTCAGGGACATCTGTATATGTGGGTGTGATTTTGTATACAAGGGTGCATGGATACAGGAGTTATAGCAAAAGGAGTTTTCACCAAAAAGGACCATGCAGATTTCTTGGCAAAAAGCCAGGGTTGCTATTGTAAATTTCCTAGTCGGTTTCAATGTCAACCTAAGCTCATATTTGAACCTGGAATCAGGGCAAAAGCATTATCGCTCTGTCACTTTGTTGCCAGAAGTGGAATTTTTTTTGTTAATATTTTACTGTTACATCTGACAGGATTTCACATTTTCTGTAGCCCGCCTTTAGTACATTGAACTGCCAGACAGAGAAATTAATACCCTGAGTGACTGTATTTTAATTAAGCAATTTCATGCAAATTACAAATTTTAGATTGCCAAATAATATATTGCACAAAAATTGTAGGCTGGCTGATCTGATATGCATGGAGTATTACTCTTCCAGGCACTGTGCATACATAGGAAAATGAACAAAAATGCTAATTTCCAATCTACTATGCAAACGGTAAAAGATGCCTATTTAGATACATATGCTTTTCTTAGGAAGAGTAAACAGTTCTTTAATTTAATATAGCTGACACTTGAAGATGTGTTTTTCTCTTTTACAAAGATAATTTTTACATTGAACAAGTAAATGAGAATTCAAGTAGAAAGCATCTTGTTAATAGAGACTAATAAAAACTAATATTGCATGCAGTATAATGATATTAAACCTTGTAACTGGTACATAAAGCAAGATCATTCCTATTGTGACTCTGTCAATGAACATCAAATATACTTGCATATTAAATATATACTGTTCAGCAGAAGAAAATATTAACCCTTTTAGCAGAAGACGCAGCTTTCCTGTGAGATTTTACTTTGAAATAAAAATAAAGAAATGGCATATTTGAAAGAAAAAAAAAACCTATTTAAATTCTACATTTAAAAATACTGTAGCTAATTTTTAGCTTTTCTAACAGATTTATAAAGTAAGAACAATCAAGAAACTCCTTGTTTACAATGTAAGAGCATATAGAATATACATGTTTCAACACTCAGAGCTTAAAGAGCTAGTCTAGGTTTAATAAAATAATCATTTGTTTCTGTCTTCTCTGTATTTTCATGTTGGAACATAAGGGAAGGGGAGAGATTATACTTCCTTTTGCACATAGCTCCTTGTATTGTTCTCCAGATGTGTCTCATCTCTTGTGAAGATATGTTTTTATTCATAAAAACACAGTTTGATACTCTATGAATAAAGAGCAATATAGCATTTAAATGCTTCTAGGGTGCCAAAACTTTCCCAAAGCAAACATTCAAACTAGAAATGGGAAAAAAATTCAGCAGGGAGTTCCAGGAAATCAGTAACAAACCATGCAAGATGATTTTTCAGTTTTTGAGAATATGTACTTATGCAAGTTGAGGTTCATCCAGGAAAGAAGTTGATTTTAGTGTCTGTGTAAGAGAGCTTTCTGAATATTGCTGCTGTAAAGATTTCAATCCCTTATTTATTCTCTCCCAGACATGTCTCCAAGAATTTGGGATACAATTTTAAAATTTACATATTATATAACTTTAATAACTCTTTTGTTTTTCAGAGTAAATATCACCATCTCTAGTTTTGCCCACACAGAGCCTCAGAATCTTATTTCATAATCAAGGACAGTCTAAATTGGCCAGATCTCTCTTACTATGTCTGTGGTGTTTTTGTTACTTGGACCTTTATAAACATTGTGTAAGTTTGGTAGGAATGATTGAACCCAAACCACAAAATAAGCACAATATGGATTTAATTTTACAGTTGACTTAGGTATACTACACATTGGTTGAACTGTGTTCCTGAAATAATTACCAACACTCTTCTCACTAAAGAACTGATGTCAGCTTTCAGCTTTGTCTTGTATGTGTGTATGTATATAGTCTCTATTCCAGTGCAAGCCAGATTTGAGTTTTGCCCAATATTTCCTCTGTTCTGTTATCTTTGGCCACAGTGATTATCTGCTTTCTTCTAAAAGGGCACTAACACTGTTTACATAAAGATTTTAGTCAAGACTGAAGTAGTTGATCAAAGTTTCATTTCAAATTAAGCAGTTATCAATGGCCTCAGGGTTGGGTTTCAGGAAGGTTGGACCAAATCTAAAATTCCTAAAGTCACACCCAAAATCAGGAGCTGGAGAGATAAGATGAGAACACCAAGTTTTCAGGGTTAAGACTGGGTTCATTAATAAGAGATAAAGCCAATTTTTTTTTTTTTTTGATAAGGTGGGAAGTGAATTGACCTAGGTTGTATGCCCATCTCTAAATCATTTATTGGGAGAAGGTAGAAGCAGGGGTCTGAGTACAGGCATCTGGACTGTGTACACACTTAGAAGCCAGGGAGTATGGTCAGACCCCTCTAAACCACTGCATTTAAGGCAAAGCACGGTAGTTCCCCCAAGAGAAAACTTTAGATTCTGTTCCCAGTAGAATCAATGGTGAGTAAGCAAAACAGTATGTATGTGTCCATGACAGCCATAGACAAGCTATTTGAAGTTGAGCATCTTATATAATTGTTCTGAGCCTCAGATTTTTTTATCTATACAATTGGTACAATAAGACCATCCTAGAAAGGTTGAGAATGGGAGATGATTTGTGTAAATTGATTCTCAAGCACTGAACATATAAGAAAATAAGTTTAATAAGTTATTGCTTAAGAAAAGTGTTGTGCTGTGCTGTGCTTAGTTGCTCAGTTGTGTCTGACTCTTTGCAACCCCATGGACCGTAGACTCCCAGGCTCCTCTGTCCATGGGGATTCTTCAGGCAACAATACCCTCTTCCAGGGGATCTTCCCAATCCAGAAATCGAACCCAAGTCTCCTGCATTGCAGGCAGATTCTTTACCATCTGAGCCACCAGGGAAGCCCTTAAGAATAGTACTTATAATAAAATATATTGTATATATATATTGTATATGTATATGTATATTATGTGAATGTATTTACAATTATTTTAGAGATGAGTTTGGAAAAAAATGATAGGGGACATTAGTCTGACATGCAAATAATAGTTATCTCTAGGTAGTAAGCTGATGGAAGTAATATTTCTCCAGATTTTCTTTACTTTCCAGATTTTTTAATAGCTATGTTCTTTTTTATGATATAAAATACTTTTTAAAATAAATCAAGAAAAATGCATGTATTATAATTAATCCTAAAACATGCTTTTTTTCAACATCACTTAGTTTTGAGAATATATCCTCACAGTTCACTAAGTATGAAGGATATTGGACCATCAATGTTAATACTCCCATTTAGTTGTTTATTGGTATTTTATTTTTATCAAAATAAATGGGCCAAGTCAGTTTATATTTTTTAATAAATATGTAAGGATCAGTTGCCTTTAAAGAGTAACTAGTAGATTTGATTTAAAAAAAATATGCCATGAAATTATTATTTCTTTAAATATAAACTGAGAGTCTAAAAATCACTAAGAAATTGTCCTTTAACATTCAAGTTATTAAGTGCTTTGCACTGGGTTGAGTTCAAGGAAGTTTATAATTAAAGATAGCAAAAGGGGCTAATAACAATACTATTTACCTGGCTATACCCATAGTATTGCTATTGTACTTGTGTGTGTGTGTGTGTGTGTGTGTATTCCTGGAGACACGTGAACATATACACCCATACTTACATTCAAATAAAGTCCTTTTAAGAAAACTACTTTAATCAGTGGGATCTTGCGCTTTGTAAAATTGTAACCTTATGACATGTTGATGTCCATATTGCTGTAAGAATTCCCACCAAGGCTATATAGATTTTATTTATTAAGAATTAATAGTCTAGAGCGCGGGGCCCGACGGTCCGGAAAGCTGGAGCGGCTGCCGCTGGCGGGGGAATATGTCGGAGTCAGAGCTCGGCCGGAAGTGGGACCGGTGCTTGCGCCGTCGTGAAGATAGGTACTGGCTTTGGATTAGGACTTGTTTTCTCACTTACCCTCTTTAAAAGAAGAATGTGGCCATTAGCCTTTGGCTCTGGAATGGGATTTGGAATGGCCTACTCCAATTGTCAGCATGATTTCCAGGCTCCGTACCTTCTACACGGAAAATACGTCAAAGAGCAGGAGCAGTGACTCACGCCTGAGAGCAGCCCAGGGGGAGGGCAGGAGAAACCATGTTCATTCCTCAGGAACGCTGAGGCGCCCGAGCGAGCCGCACTTTCCGTGAGCGTCGCCAGTAATGCTCAACTCCAGCACACTGTGCACGTGTTTGAAACCAAGTCCGTTTCTTGTTTTGTATTTTCTCTCTGGAAATTGCAGGGCGGTGGTCTTAAAATAAATAAACTAAACTCGGCAGCCCAAAGTATCTATTTTAATTAAAAAAAAAAAAAAAAAGAATTAATAGTCTAAGGACAAGAGAAGCCTGGCATGCTGCAGTCTGTGGGGTTGCAAAGAGTTGGACCCAACTTAGAGACTGAACAACAACAATAATAATGTCAGAGGAAAAAAACTGGAGAAATACCACCAAGGTTCCTAGAGTTTAAAGGAAGATAGAGGGATTTTAAGAAAAGTACAAGAAACGTAACTGCTATTTTGGAAATGCGTATCAAGTACAATGAGAAAACGGGAAGGGGCTTTGCTGAGCCTGCCCTGGAGAGAGAAAAAGGGAAGCCACAGAGGTGGCAGCATTTGAAGAGAGGCTTAGAAGCTGAGTTAGAATCTGATGTCAATCAAGTGAACAAGGAAAAGGGGCAGCATAAGCGGAGTCCAGTGTAGCAGAGTATGGTTCACATGCTGCTGGTGGCAAAGGTGATATTTAGGATGTACAGTTATGGACAGTTTTTTCTTTGTTTCTTTTAACTTTTCATTTTTAAATAGTTACAGATTCATAGGTACTTGTGGGGAAAATGTATAGGAAGGTCCTGTGCACCCTACACTCTCCCTCCTCCAATGTTAGCATCTTATCTAACAACAGTAGATATCCATGCCATGAAGCTGGTGTTAGTAGAATTTACAGAGCTTGAGATTGGCCAGTCATACATATATTCGTTTGTATGTGAGTACAGTTCTAGTCAATTTTATCACATGTGTAACTACCACCGTAAAAAAATGAAGAACTATTCCATCACCATAAAGTTCCCTTATGGTATATCCCTTATTTATATCTCCAGCACCCCCAAACTTCTACTCTCTACCCATTCCACATTCAGACTCTAATTTCTGTCAACCACTAATCTGCTTTGTATCTCTCTAATTACATTATTTCAAGAATATTATGTAAATGTAATCACAGAGAATGCTACCTTTTGAGATTGGCTTTTTTCCTTGCAACATGATTTCTCTAGAGATTCATCTAACTTGTTGCTACATCGTTAGTTTGCTCTGTTTTATTGCTGAGTAGTATTCCGTGATATGGTTGTACCAAAGTTTGTTAACTTTGTTCACTCACTGAACGACATTTGAATTTTCCTGTTTTTGAACTGCCAAAATCATTCCAGGTCTTGAACATAAGTTTTAATTTATCTGAGATAAATGCATAAGAGTGCTTGATTGTATGGTAAATGTGTTTTAGTTTTAATGAAAGTTGTCAACCTGTTTTCCAAAATGGCTCTGTCACATTATATTCCCACCAGAAATATATGAATAATTGACATTAAAAAACTTTTATAGTTACATCTTTATTTTAGGTTACTTTCTATGTGTTAAATAATATCAGTGTTCCACTTAATGATAGTTTCCTCTTAAATATGAATATATTAAGATAAAAATTAGCTGGCTAAGATCAATGTAAAAATATTATAGTGTTTTTGTTTTTTTGGACATGGCAAAAAACAATGCAGGTAGTATAGGAAGAAGGGAAATTTGGAAAACTGGCATGGTGGTTTAGGTCCTTTATTTTGATTGTTAAATATTAGATAGTTTTGGTTTCAAGTCTTGTTCCATCACTAACTACCTCTGATTCAGTCTCTTATATATTATTTAACTCAACATATTAATGAAAGAAAGTGAAAGTGTTAGTCACTCAGTGGTGTTCAACTCTTTGTTGAACACCCCATGGATTATAGTCTGCCAGGCTCCTCTCTCTGTGGGATTCTCCAGGCAAGAATACTGGAGGGGGTTGCCATTTCCTTCTCTAGGGGATCTTCCCAACCCAGGAATCAAACCCTGGTCTCCTGGATTAAAGGGAGATTCTTAAATGTCTGAGCCACCAGGAAAGCTCCAATATATTAATAAAACATATACTTTTAATAGTAATAACCATGGTTGTTGAGAAAATCATTGAGATCACTTATATCAAAAACATAACTAATGCCCAGAATGTTGTAAACCTCTTATCTATTTTTGTAAAGACAGCCATTGTCGAGGGTGAGTATACATGAGGCCATACATAGAATGATTCATAACATGTGGATGGGACTCAAAAACAAACAAACAAATTCAATGGTGCTAAATGTTACCTTGAAAGGGACATACTGCCTATTATATATACAGAGATTAACAATAGGAGTAAACTGATCCATAGTATGTATGGAAATACCTCTTCCTATTTATTCTTCACAGAGTAATAGGTATCATAGGTTCATAAAACAAAGCTAAAGGAACTCTTTTCAAATTCATATAAATGAAACCTAACCATTTATGATGTGAAGTTTGATATTACATTCTTGTTTCAGCTATTAGTTTTTAGCTAGAGTCTCCTCTTTTGACTTCAGAAACTCAAATCAGACTGTTGGAGCAATTGAGAGGAAAGAACTTAGACTAATAGGAACCTAGATTTTCAGAAGGCATCTTAACTACTTCTCTAACTGTGTCAGTCCAGTGAACTACTTAATCTCTCCAACCCTGTATATTCTATGTAAAATAGGCTTAATATTTTCTCTAAGGATTCATCCTGAGAATTAAGTGAGATAATATCTTTAAGATTCCTGG
The DNA here is from genome assembly GCF_032452875.1 of Bos javanicus. Taxonomy (NCBI): domain Eukaryota; kingdom Metazoa; phylum Chordata; class Mammalia; order Artiodactyla; family Bovidae; genus Bos; species Bos javanicus. Next base: position 53,641,874 of record NC_083871.1, read on the forward strand.
CATATAGTTGGAGTTCATTAAGTAATAATTATTTTTATTTGGAGGGGTTTTTAAAAATGAGTCTTGGGTTAAAGCAAGCTCACTTATGAGTAGAACTGAATTTGTTGATCTAAACTGCAGCCTCTTTTTGCTAACAGTGCCCAACAGAGTTTCCTAAGAGTTTTTAAAGGGATGTGCTTGAGGTTTGCGGAGAAGGCAATGGCAACCCACCCCAGTACTCTTGCCTGGAAAATCCCATGGATGGAGGAGCCTGGTAGGCTGCAGTCCATGGGGTTGCTAGGAGTCGGACACAACTGAGTGACTTCACTTTCACTTTTCACTTTCATGCATTGGAGAAGGAAATGGCAACCCACTCCAGTGTTCTTGCCTGGAGGATCACAGGGATGGGGGAGCCTGGTGGACTGCTGTCTATGGGGTTGCACAGAGTCGAACACAACTGAAGCGACTTAGCAGCAGCTTGAGGTTTGAGGGGTTGAGATGTCCTGTGTGCACATCTGTTTGACTATGCTTGTTTCAAATACCCAATACTCATTCATTCACTCACTCATTCAATAAATGATAACAGGGTAACCTGAAAACCTAAGACGCAGGACTTCCCCGGCTGTCCAGTAGTTGAGATTTTGCCTTCCAGTGTAGAAGTATGGATTTGATCCCTGTCAGGGGGCTGAGATCCCACATGCTTCATGGCCAAAAAACCAAAACATAAAAAACAGGAGCAATATTGTAACAAATTCAATTGTTTGTTTTTTGTTTAGTCACTAAGTCCTGTCCAACTCTTTGTGACCCCCTGGACTATGGTCCACCAGATTCCTCTGTCCATGGGATTTCCCAGGCAAGAATACTGGAGTGGACTGTCATTTCCTCCAATAAAGACTTTAAAAAATGGTTGACAGTGAAAAAAAAAAAGAAGAAGAAGAAGCACCTGAAGCATAAGATCCTGGACCTAAAATCATTCTACTCAACCATGGATGATTACTATTGCACATCTGACTCATTTGAGTCACTTTCTTGATACTGAAGGGAATGATTAGTAGTTGTATTTAGACACAGAGTAGAAAGGAAAGTTATAGAGTGAGGAACTCTCATACCTAGGGATACTAGAGAGAAAAGTTGCTTTAGTTTTCCTACTAATAACCTTCATAGAGATAGGCAAGATTGATGACAGTGGTGCTTTTTTTGCCCACTATATCAACCATAAACATTATCAGCCAGCCTTTTCAATTTTGAGAGAACTTTATAATTTTGGTAGGAAAGAATGTGGAAAGGAAGCTCAGCAGGATAATGACATCTCTCTTAACCCTTTTTAAGCGATAAATTTTCCCTCCTATTCCCCTGTTATTGGTGGAAAGTTTACTGCAATACAATGGATTAGAAAAGAACAGTGGTCAACAAAATAAACAGATTATCAGAAATGTTTAAGACTAAATATTGGAAGTTGTTAAGGGTTACTTATTATTGAATGTTTGTCTTTGCGGCATTTAAAATTTTATTTAATGTAATAATTATGCTTAAAATGCTATGAACTATAAATTTAATGGAGAGTAGATTATAATTGTAATATATTATATATACCATATATATGGTGTGTATATATATATATATATAAAATATGTGCCATATATCCCTCACTACATATTTAAATGGATGACAACATTTCAGGGAAGATTTGAATTTTACTATAAAACTTTTAAAATTGTACTTTGGCATTATTAAAACATTGCATTTTTCTTTTATTTTAAAATTTTAGCTGGATGAGGTACTAGAGTGAATGCTTTATGCAATTTTTAAAATGATTTTTTGCAATATTAACTTTTATAATATGAAATATAATTAGAACAATGAAAATAAGAAGTGTTCAAGATTATAGTGCTTACTATCCTTGGTCCCTGCCCTTCCCTATTCCCATTTTTGTCTCGCTTTTCATTGGCCTTCACTGGGAAGATCTTTCTAAATAGATTGTTTTTCTGTGTTTAGAGTCCACATTCCAAAACATATTCCTGCACTTCCCAATAAACCTGAACTATCTTGTTTTTAAAGATTTTAAAGTTAATAGGAATCAAAGTGGGATCGTTATTTCTCCTAGAAAAGTATCTATTTTTTAGAATGTTTTTTGCCAGATTTTGGAAGGTATACCTTACCCAACTACAGTGCTTTACTTGGATACAGGAAAACTGTGTTTTTGCTTCAGCACTGCCACTTGAAGGGTTTGCTGACATGCGTAAAGCACTCACTTGCTTTGACATTCAGTACTCTCCTCTGAAAAATGGGCATGATAATCTAGACCACTTAACATGATTGCTATGAGGACTAAATGGCACAATAGAGACAAAAATGATTTTAAAACTATGAAATATTGTGCAAATAAAGTATTCTTTTAACCTCAAAATTTATCTTGGGAGAGTTAATGTCTTTTCATTTATGCGAGTTCAGTTCAGTCGCTCAGTCGTGTCCAACTCTGTGAGACCCCATGAATCGCAAAACACCAGCCCTCCCTGTCCATCACCAATTCCCGGAGTTTACACAAACTCACGTCCATCAAGTCGGTGATGCCATCCAGCCATCTCATCCTCTGTCGTCCTCTTCCCACCTGTCCTCAATCTCTCCCAGCATCAGGGTCCTTTCAAATGAGTCAGCTCTTCGCATCAGGTGGCCAAAGTATTGCAGTTTCAGCTTCAACATCAGTCCTTCCAATGAACACCCAGGACTGATCTCCTTTAGGATGGACTTGTTGGATTCTCCTGGCAATCCAAGGGATTCTCAAGAGTCTTTTCCAACACCACAGTTCAAAAGCATCAATTCTTTGGTGCTCAGCTTTCTTTATACTCCAACTCTCACATCCATACATGACTACTGAAAAAACCATAGCCTTGACTAGATGGATGTTTGTCGACAAAGTAATGTCTCTGCTTTTTAATATGGTGTCTAGGTTGGCCATAGCTTTCCTTCCAAGGAGTAAGCATCTTTTAATTTCATGGCTGCAATCATTACATAAATTTACATAAATTTTAGGTATAAAATTTAAATGTAAACAATTTATATTTTCCACAAATATTATTTTCAAGAGCTACTACTCCAAACTGTGAGAAAAATTTATAGCGTATTTTTGTCCTACATAAGATGCTGACAATTATTATTAATATAAGCGTATAAATATCATGAAATATGTAATACTATAGAGACTATGCAAGCTTGATATAGAATAACATTTCTTGTGCATTTATTCTATAAAAATACATTGTAAGTTCATGTTTTTCTTCAAATAATTAAATATTTCAAAAGTTATAGCATGCACTATCAAAATAAGTATTTTTAATTTTTAGATTACTAAGTGTGATATAGCCTTAGCCAAATGCCACTCATGTAAAGGAGACAAAATACATTGTCATATATTCAAATAATGAGAAAATTAGTTAGAATCAGATACACAAAGATAGATGAAATAAACATTTCTAAAAATTAGAATATTGAGGACAAAATGCTTTGGTAAATTTAATAATATTAATGATATAGTTTATCTAAATATTGTTTCTAGATGGAGACAACATCAAATCTGTGGTAAAATGACACTTGAAATAGAAGTTATATAATAAAAATCAATGACAGTAATAATTGTGATCTATAACTTCTGATCATATTAGTAAAGATTTGCTGATCTGAGCATCAGTTCAATTCAGTTCAGTTCAGTTGCTTAGTCATGTCCGACTCTTTGCGACTCCAAGAATCGCAGCATGCCAGGCCTCCCTGTCCATCACCAACTCCCAGAGTTCACTCAGACTCACATCCATCGAGTCAGTGATGCCATCTAGCCATCTCATCCTCTGTCGTCCCCTCCTCCTCCTGCCCCCAATCCCTCTCAGCATCAGAGTCTTTTCCAGTGAGTTAACTCTTTGCATGATGTGGCCAAAGTACTGGAGTTTCAGCTTAGGCATCATTCCCTCCAAAGAAATCCCAGGGCTGATCTCCTTCAGAATGGACTGGTTGGATCTCCTTGCAGTCCAAGGGACTCTCAAGAGTCTTCTCCAACACCACAGTTCAAAAGCATCAATGCTTCGGCGCTCAGCTTTCTTCACAGTCCAACTCTCAAATCCATACATGACCACTGGAAAAATCATAGCCTTGACTACACAGACATTTGTTCACAAAGTAATGTCTCTGCTCTTCAATATGCTATCTAGGTTGGTCATAACTTTCCTTCCAAGGAGTAAGCGTCTTTTAATTTCATGGCTGCAGTCACCATCTGCACTGATAATGGAGCCCCGAAAAATAAAGTCTGACACTGTTTCCATTATTTTCTCATCTATTTCCCATGAAGTGATGGGAGCAGATGCCATGATCTTCGTTTTCTGAATGTTGAGTTTTAAGCCAACTTTTTCACTCTCCTCTTTCACCTTCATCAAGAGGCTTTTTAGTTCCTCTTCACTTTCTGCCATAAGGGTGGTGTCATCTGCATATCTGAGGTTATTGATATTTCTCCCAGCAATCTTGATTCCAGCTTGTGCTTCTTCCAGCCCAGTGTTTCTCATGATGTACTCTGCACATAAGTTAAATAAGCAGGGTGACAATATACAGCCTTGACGTACTCCTTTTCCTATTTGGAACCAGTCTGTTGTTCCATGTCCAGTTCTAACTGTTGCTTCCTGACCTGCATACAAATTTCTCAAGAGGCAGGTCAGGTGGTCTGGTATTCCCATCTCTTTCAGAATTTTCCACAGTTTATTTTGATCCACACAGTCAAAGGCTTTGGTATAGTCAATAAATCAGAAATAGATGTTTTTCTGGAACTCTCTTGCTTTTTCAATGATCCAGCGGATGTTGGCAATTTGGTCTCTGGTTCCTCTGCCTTTTCTAAAACCAGCTTGAACATCTGTAAGTTCACGGTTCATGTATTGCTGAAACCTGGCTTGGAGAATTTTGAGCATTACTTTACTAGCATGTGAGATGAGTGCAATTGTGTGGTAGTTTGAGCATTCTTTGGCATTGCCTTTCTTTGGGATTGGAATGAAAACTGACCTTTTCCAGTCCTGTGGCCACTGCTGAGTTTTCCAAATTTGCTGGCATATTGAGTGCAGCACTTTCACAGCATCATCTTTCAGGATTTGAAATAGTTCAACTGGAATTCCATCACCTCCACTAGCTTTGTTCGTAGTGATGCTTTCTAAGGCCCACTTGAGTTCACATTCCAGGATGTCTGGCTCTAGGTCAGTGATCACACCATTGTGATTATCTGGTCATGAAAATCTTTTTTGTACAATTCTTCTGTGTATTCTTGCCACCTCTTCTCAATATCTTCTGCTTCTGTTAGGTCCATGACATTTCTGTCCTTTATTGAGCCCATCTTTGCATGAAATGTTCCCTTGGTATCTCTAATTTTCTTAAAGAGATCTCTAGTCTTTCCCATTCTGTTGTTCTCTATTTCTTTGCATTGATCACTGAGGAAGGCTTTCTTATCTCTTCTTGCTATTCTTTGGAACTCTGCATTCAGATGCTTATATCTTTCCTTTTTTCCTTTGCTTTCACTTCTCTTCTTTTCACAGCTATTTGTAAGGCCTCCCCAGACAGACATTTTGCTTTTTTGCATTTCCTTTCCATGGGGATGATCTTGATCCCTGTCTCCTGTACAATGTCACAAACCTCCGTCCATAGTTCATCAGGCACTCTATCTATCAGATATAGTCCCTTAAATGTATTTCTCACTTCCACTGTATAATCATAGGGATTTGATTTAGGTCATACCTGAATGGTCTAGTGGTTTTCCCTACTTTCTTCAATTTAAGTCTGAATTTTGTAATAATGAGTTCATGATCTGAGCCACAGTCAGCTCCTGGTCTTCTTTTTGTTGACTGTATAGAGCTTCTCCATCTTTGAGCATAGACGATATAAAATCTATCTAAATTTTGCATACCTATGGAGAAGTCACAGAGACGGCTATGGCACTCCACTCTAGTACTCTTGCCTGGAAAATCCCATGGACAGAGGAGCCTGGTAGGCTGCAGTCCATGGGGTCGCTAACAGTTGGACACGACTGAGCAACTTCACTTTCACTTTTCACTTTCGTGCATTGGAGAAGGAAATGGCAACCCACTCCAGTGTTCTTGCCCAGAGAATCCCAAGGACGGGGAGCCTGGTGGGCTGCCGTCTATGGGGTCGCACAGAGTCGGACACGACTGAAGTGACTTAGCAGCAGCAGCAGCAGCATGGAAAAGTCAAAAGTCATTAGAATCAAAAGGATGATAATTATTTGTCAAAATTAGAATAAAAATCGAAAGCAAAGAAAACCATTCTTGAGGCAAAAGAGAATATAAAATTACAGTCAACCATATTCAATTTATACTCTGAAACAAGAATTGTAAAAGTTCAAAGTTAAAAAATATAGAAAAGTCAATAAAAATCCTAATGATTTATAATTTTAAAAATATTTTGAAATTCAAATAGAAAAGTGACAGTAGCTGAAAGAATGGTTAAAGTAGGTCAGATACAGAGAAACAAAACAAAGTGGGAGATACAATACAAATGTCAGATAAAATAGACCTGACTTCAAGAAGAAAGTATTTTAAACCAAGAAGTTTGAAACAACTAACCATACCTCTCCTTCACCTTTCACTTTAAAGGCTTTGCTGAAAGCTTTCAGTAACTTTGGGGTTTTTAGGGCATGAGCCACCCTTCTCCTTGCATGGCCCTATAATAAACTTTCTCTATTCCAAATTAAAAAAAAAAAAAAGAATTCAAGGTAAAAACCATACAGAGAATCAAAACAATTGATAAAAGTTGTCAGTCAACTTCTAGGCAGTTTTTAAGAATGTTACGACTGAGCGACTTCACTTTCACTTTTTACTTTCATGCATTGGAGAAGGAAATGGCAACCCACTCCAGTGTTCTTGCCTGGAGAATCCCAGGGACAGGGGGGCCTGGTGGTCTGCTGTCTATGGGGTCGCACAGAGTTGGACATGACTGAAGTGACTTAGCCTAGCCTAGCCTATGTAACAAAATAGGAGTCAGACACAACTGAGCGACTGAACTGAACTGAACTGAACTGATGTAACAAAAGCAATTCCAACTAATTATATAAAGTAAAAGGTATTAGAAATGAAAGAAGTAGAAAATAACATTAGTAGATGTTATTTATCACTATTATTCTGGACAGATCAAGTAACAAAAACCAAGAGTGCGTCAAAGAGTTTTTTGTTGTTGGTATAAAGCTATTAATAATTATGAGCATTCTGTTTACTCATGTGAGAAGCAGATGAATCCATAGATTAGTTTTATCCACCAAAGGGGGAAAAGGCTTGATATAAAAGAAAGAGAAGAGAGGGAGGAAAAATGGACTACAGACAATATTAGAACAGTGGTCAGTTTCCACTTTTCTAAAGTGATTAGTTGTTAGTTAAAAGGAGGTGTGTCTAACCCATCTATCCTCTATTGATTGACAAAGCAGAATAAAAGAAAACAACTTCAGTTGTTTATGGATTCCTTAGAAGACCTCACACATTTATTAGTGTCTTTGTGACAAGCTGACTCTATGAAATGTCTGCCAGAAGGTCTTTAAAAACATCTCTACTTTAGTTATATCAAATCTTCCCCATTTCCCTGTTCAGAAACTTTCAGGTATAATTATGATTTGTCATAATACACTTGCATATAAAATAAATACAAAGTCTATGAAAGAAAATATTTCAGATTGTTAAGACAGATGGTTCTGGTGGTGATATTAAGTGTGATTTTTATTCTTCTTATAAATTGTCCTAAAATTTTCAAAATCAAAAAATTAGTTTTATAATCAAAAAACCTAAATTTTTTTATTTTAAAAAGCAATAATTGTCCTCCTCATTGAGCAACCGAGTGCTTTATGTAGGTTGCTTCATTCAGTCCTGCAGCAAAACCCAACATAGTTTATTACCTCATTTAGAGAGAAAGAAATTGATCCTGAGAGAGGACAACTAATTTGTCCAAGAATCCACTAGTTCCATTATTTTGACTCACTAAATATTAGTAACATGTCCCCTCTTATCATTCTTTTTTAATAATATACTAGAGGATCTACCCAAGAATGGGATATAAAGATATACAGACTAGAAGGAAAAAACAAATCTCTCTTTGCTCTGAGATGATGTGATGAATTTAGAAGATCAGAAAAAAAATTTTTAAAGTCCCTGGAACAAATAAGTAATTATAGCAAGGTGTGAGGATAAGAAGGTTAATATGCAGAAGTCAGTTGGTTTCCAACAACTAGGAGTGAATGAGGAATTTGAAATTAAAAGAACAATACTATTTATATTATCATTTCCGGCAGTGAAATGCTTAGAGATAAATATATACAGAATCTATAGGAAAACTGTGAAACTCTGATTAATGAAAGCAAAAAACTGTTACAAATTCAATTCAGTTTAAATCAAAATTCCAACAAGTTAATTTGTAGATATTAAAAAAAAATGGGTTATGAAGTTTACATGGAGTGGCAAAAGACCCAGAATAATCAACATAATATTGAAGGAGAATAAAGTTGGAAGACTGGCATGACCTGACTTCAAGACTTACAATAAAGTTATAGTGCTATGTGAGTCCAACTATATGATAGTCACAGAGAAGGCAATGGCAACCCACTCCAGTACTCTTGCCTGGAGAATCCCAGGGCCAGGGGAGCAGTCTATGGGGTTGCACAGAGTCGGACACGACTGAAGCGACTTAGCAGCAGCAGCGGCAGCAGCAGCATATGATATTCTGGGAAAAAAAAAAACACAAAACTATGGAAAGAGTAAAAAGGTTAATACTCCTGGAGCCTACTCAAACTCATGTCCATTGATTCATTGATGCCATCCAACCATCTCATCTTCTGTTATCCCCTTCTCCTCCTGCACTCAATCTTTACCAGCATCAGGGTCTTTTCAAATGAGTCAGCTCTTTGCATCAGGTGGCCAAAGTATTGGAGTTTTGGCTTCAGCATCAGTCTTTCCAATGAATACTCAGGACTGATCTCCTTTAGGATGGACTGGCTGAATCTCCTTGAAGTCCAAAGGACTCTCAAGAGTCTTCTCCAACACCACAGTTCAAAAGCATCAATTCTTTGGGGCTCAGTTTTCTTTATAATCCTGCTCTTACATTTATACATGATTACTGGAAAAAACAGACTATATTTTTGAGCTCCAAAATCACTGCAGATGGTGACTGCAGCCATGAAATTAAAAGACGTTTACTCACTTGGAAGGAAAGTTATGACCAACCTAGATAGCATATTGAAAAGCAGAGACATTACTTTGCCAACAAAGGTCTGTCTAGTCAAGGCTATGGTTTTTCCAGTGGTCATGTATGGATGTGAGAGTTGGACTGTGAAGAAGGCTGAGTGCCGAAGAATTGATGCTTTTGAACTGTGGTGTTGGAGAAGACTCTTGAGAGTCCCTTGGACTGCAAGGAGATCCAACCAGTCCATTCTAAAGGAGATCAGCCCTGGGATTTCTTTGGAAGGAATGATGCTGAAGCTGAAACTCCAGTACTTCGGCCACCTCATGCGAAGAGTTGACTCATTGGAAAAGACTCTGATGCTGGGAGGGATTGGGGGCAGGAGGAGAAGGGGACGACAGAGGATGAGACGGCTTAATGGCATCACTGACTTGATGGATGTGAGTCTGAGTGAACTCCGGGAGTTGGTGATGGACAGGGAGGCCTGGCATGCTGCGATTCATGGGGTCACAAAGAGTCAAACACAACTGAGCAACTGAACTGAACTGAACTGAACTGGAAAAAACATAGCTTTGCCTAGATGGACCTTTGTTGACAAAGTAACATCTCTGCTTTTTAATATGCTCTCTAGATTGGTCATAAACTTTCTTCCAAGAAACAAGCGTCTTTTAATTTCATGGCTGCAATCACCATCTGCAATGATTTTGGAGTCCAAAAAATCAAGTCTGTTTTCATTGCTTTCCCATTTATTTGCCATGAAATGATAGGTCAGATGCCATGATCTTACTTTTCTGAATGTTGAGCTTTAAGCCAACTTTTTCACTCTCCTCTTTCACTTTCATCAAGAGGCTCTTTAGTTCTTCACTTTCTGCAACAAGGGTGGTGTCATCTGCATATCTGAGGTTATTGATATTTCTCCCAGCAATCTTCCACCTTGTGCTTCTTCCAGCCCAGCATTTCTCATGATGTACTCTGCATATAAGTTAAATAGGCAGGGTAACAATATACAGCCTTGACGTATTCCTTTTCCTATTTGGAACCAGTTTGCTGTTCCATATTCAGTTCTAACTGTTGCTTCCTGACCTATGTACAGATTTCTCAGGAGGCAGACCAGGTGGTCTGGTATTCCCACCTGTTTAAGAATTTTCCAGAGTTTGTTGTGGTCCACACAGTCAAAGGATTTGGCATAGTCAGTAAAGCAGAAGTAGATGTTTTTCTGGAACTCTCTTGCTTTTTCTATGATCCAACAGATGCTGGCAATTTGATCTCTGGTTCCTCTGCCTTTTCTAAAACCAGCTTGAACATCTGGAAGTTCACAGTTCATGTACTGTTGAAGCCTGGCATGGAGAATTTTAAGCATTACTTTGCTAGCCTGTAAGATGAGCACAATTGTGTGGTAGTTTGAGCACTTTTTTGCATTGCCTTTCTTTGGGATTGGAATGTAAACTGACCTTTTCCAGTCCTGTGACCACTGCTGAGTTTTCCAAATTTGCTGACATATTGAGTGCAGCACTTTCACAGCATCATCTTTCAGGATTTGAAATAGTTCAACTGGAATCCCATCATCTCCACTAGCTTTGTTCATAGTGATGCTTCCTAAGTCTCACTTGACTTCACATTCCAGGATGTCTGGCTCTAGGTGAGTGACCACACTACGTGGTTATCTGGGTAGTGAATATCTTTTTTGTATAGTTCTTCTGTGTATTCTTGCCACCTCTTCTTAATACCTTCTGCTTTTGTTAGGTCCATAGCATTTCTGTCCTTTATTGTGCCCATCTTTGCATGAAAATTTCCCTTGGTATCTCAGATTTTCTTGAAGAGATCTCTAGTCTTTCCCATTCTTTTGCTTTCCTCTATTTCTTTGCATTAATCACTGAGAAAGGCTTTATTATCTCTCCTTGCTATTCTTTGGTACTCTGCATGCAAATGATTATATCTTTCCTTTTCTCCTTTGCCTTTCACTTCACTTCTTTTCAAAGCTGTTTGTAGGGGCTCCTCAGACAACCATTTTGCCTTTTTGCATTTCTTTTTCTTGAGGATGATCTTGATCCCTGCCTCCTGTACACTGTCACAATCCACTGTCCAAAAGTCTTCAGGCACTTTCTCTATCCAATCTAATTCCTTGAATCATACCTGAATGGTCTAGTGGTTTTCCCTACTTTCTTCAATTTAAGTGTGAATTTGGCAATAAGGAATTCATGATCTGAGCCACAGTCAGCTCCTGGTCTTGTTTTTGCTGACTGTATAGAGCTTCTCCATCTTTGGCTGCAAATAATATAATCAACCTTATAAAGATGGAATAATTAATGTACAGATATCCCTTAAAAATATGCTGGTACTTTTGAGGAAATGAAGAGGCAGTTTGGCTGGAGTAATAACAACAGAAGGGAAAGTGGAGGGAGAAGAGTTAAAAGAAGAGGGAAGTGACTGGGGCTTTTACTTTGGGTGAGATGGGAAGCCATTGGATCATGCACAGCAATGTAGTAGCAAGACCTGATGTGTTTTAAATGGATCGTAACTCTGGAATTAAGAATAGGGTGCAAGAGTGGAAATTTCAAGACCCATCAGGAGCCTATTGCAGTAATGCAAGGGAGAATAATGGTATTTTAGCCTTCTGTATTCCAAATTATGTGATGGATGGCATCACTGACTCGATGGACGTGAGTCTGGGTGAACTCCGGGAGTTGGTGATGAACAGGGAGGCCTGGCGTGCTGCGATTCATGGGGTCGCAAAGAATCGGACACGACTGAGCGACTGAACTGAACTGATTCCAAATTAAAAAAAAAAAAAGTTATTTTTTTTTACTATTTTTCCTATTAGTGCTATTTCCTATAGCACTATTAGGAAATAGTGCTGAGAGGAACAGAGAGGACAGTTGTACAGGGTTTCCTTATACAAAGGTTACTCATCATCATGGTAAGGCTAGAAAATTCCAATATGCACCTTAGGTTGTTGGATACAGATTCCCTAACCTACAGTTATGAAGCAGTGATGACTTTCTGTACTCTTTGTTTGCTTCTTTTAGCAAGCAGACATACTTGTTTTAGATATCACTTAGTGATAGCAGATGAGCTAAGGCTGGTTAGTTATTACAAATGAAAGAGCTACAAATGACTGAGACTAGAGGTCACAGTTATTAACTGCAAAATATGATGTGAAGAAAAAAAAAATTCCCAAATTTTACTACTTATTTCAAAGGAGAATATCATTGATAGTATTGAAGGCTATGTGAAACATAACTGGTAGCATATTAATTGAGGTTTTTATTTTAAGCTCTTATTTATTCGAAAGTTGAATGTAGCCATTTCTTCATGCTGACATATAGGATGGGAATGAAGAGCCATATGTGACACCTCAAACTTGTGAAAATATGCATTTGTACCGTTGTCTTCCTGTTTATAGACAGGAGGGAGGGGAATAGTAAGAGTCATAGAAGACAGCCTATTGTTTAGATAAGTTTATTAAATCTACCTTGAATATGAAAGGAATGAGTGGAGCTGCATTTATCAGACATGATACTCTAAGAAAGTATGAAGAATATGTTTTGAAATTCAGTTCAGTTCAGTCACTCATTTGTGTCCTACTCTTTACGACCCCATGGACTGCAGCACACCAGGCCTTCCTGTCCATTCCCAGCTCCTGGAACTTGCTCAAACTCATGTCCATTGAGTCAGTGATGCCATCCAACCATCTAATTTTCTGTTGTCCCTTTCTCCTCGTCTTCTAGGAGGCAAAGAAGTAAAGAAAAGCAGGGAGAGTCTGGGAAAGCTGGAGAAAAATGATTTAGAGGCATTTTAAAAAGAGGCATGTTTTTTTTAAATCGCAAATCATATTTTTTGTCATGATACAATGTTCCTCCGGCCTTCCTTAATTTCCTGTGTAGTCCACACTGCAGGTCCATTGCCTTCTGTAAGTGGTGATGGTACCATTATTCATAAATTAAGCAAAAATGTCTTGGATCTATATTGAGATGCTAAGTGAAGAAGTCAATAAGTGCAGACTATGACAGAAGCAGGAGTTTTGAGCCAGTGATAACTAGGAAAACAAGAGACATCTTGCCCTGATGATCTCCAAAGAGATCTGGGGATGCATGGATCTCATTGCACATGAACCGGATTTTGAGCTACACTATTTGGATCTCAAGAAACAGAGTACTTTGGCTAACATTTGAGTTATTGCTTCAGCAGGGCATTGATAACCTGAAATGATTATACATTAGGAATGTAATGTTCAAGGGATAAGTAAATCCCACTTACAGTATATGAACAGGTCAGCTATCAAAGACTCTATGGACATGAGTTTGAACAGGCTCCAGGAGTTGGTGATGGACAGGAAAGCCTGGCATGCTGCAGTCTATGGAGTCTCAAAGAGTTGGACACGACTGAGTGACTGAATTGAACTGAATAGCTATCAAATTCAGTGATTTTCAGATCCTCAAATTCTTGATTAAAAACTTGCCTGAACATTAAAATCACCTTAGTGGCTTTGAAACCATGCCTATGTTTGAACTCCATCCTGAACTAATTAAATAAGAATTTTATGCACAGTCAAATTTAAGAACAATAGTGGGTATCAAATAACTAGAATAATTCAAGCTAGAACATGTAGCCTATGATTCCCTTTTTCACCAATTAAATGTTAATCAATGGAAAAAAATTGTGGTTCCCCAACTATGTAGATGGAGAAGGCAATGGCACCCCGCTCTAGTACTCTTGCCTGGAAAATCCCATGGACTGAGGAGCCTGGTAGGAGGCCGTCTATGGGGTCGCACAGAGTTGGACAAAACTGAAGTGACTTAGCAGCAGCAGGAGCAGCAACTATGTAGAATTCAATTTATTAAGACTAGTAGAGGAGAAATATTGATGTGTTAGGCATATGTTCTTCCCTTAAAGAGTTTATAATGAAGAAACTAGATTTATACGTGAAAAATAACTATCAAAATTGCTCTGTGACTTCAAGTATGGGGTAACAATATGAAGCAGAATAATTAGGAATTGTTGTAAGTAGAAAAGAGTACCTGAGTTACTCAGTAATAACTGTTTCTTGCTTCAGAAGGACTCTGCTGCTGCTGCTTCTGCTGCTAAGTAGCTTCAGTTGTGTCCTACTCTGTGCAACCCCATAAACAGCAGCCCATCAGGCTCCCCCGTCCCTGGGATTCTCCAGGCAAGAACCCTGGAGTGGGTTGCCATTTCCTTCTCTAATGCATGAAAGTGAAAAGTGAAAGTGAAGTCGCTCAGTCGTGTCCGACTCTTAGCGACCCCATGGACTGCAGCCCACCAGGCCCCTCCATCCATGGGATTTTCCAGGCAAGAGTACTGGAGTGGGGTGCCATTGCCTTCTCTGTCAGAAGGACTCTAGCTATCTGTAAATAGCTATTGCAGATGGATAGGATTGATCCAAGTTACTTTTAAAATATTTGAAAATATCATTATTATTGAAGAATGCCTCAGATTCTAGAAACTGTATTATAAATAGGAAGAATTGCAAACTATAAGGACTGAATTTTCACAAATAGTGTTTTATGTTGTTCATCAAAAAAATCTAATGGAAAAATTAATCAACTAGTACACATAATTGTCCTGATTCTTTTTAGTAATTAAGGAGAAATAATCAGTGCATATAAATTATAATAATTGCTAGTGTTTTCATGCAATTAGATACATTGGGCTTTTATTTATTGTCCAGTTTATCTAACCCGTGGCATAGTGGTGCGGAGCCGCTCTGGAACTGCACCTCCTGGGTTTGGACGCTGGATCTTCTGCCTTCTGTGTGACCTTGAGCAATGTCATTAATCTCCATCTCCTGTTTCCTCATATATAAAAATGAGATGATAATATTATTTTCCTTTAAAAATTGCCATGGGGATTGAATTAGATCCTAGTCTAAATGAAAAGCACTTAAATGAAATGCATATGTCATATAGTCTGTTCCCAATAAGTGTTAGCTGTTACTATTTCTAATCTTCTTTGAAATCATATATTAATTAGTGATCATCATTATCCTCCATAAACATAACAGAAATTGAAAAATAGAGAGTGATTTTATTTAAATTAAAAAAAAGTTTAATTGGAATGAATCATTGGCATCTTCAGGCTTCCCTGGTGGCTCAGATGGTAAATAATCTGCCTGCAATGTAGGAGACCCGGGTTCAATCCCTGGGTGGGAAGATCCCCTGGAGAAGGGAAGAGCAACCTACTCCAGTATTCTTGCCTGGAGAATACCACAGACAGAGGAGCCCGGCAGGCTCAAGTCCACAGGGTAGCCAAGTGTCAGGCATGACTGAGTGACTGAGCGACTCACACGTTCACTTTCACTTTCCTTCAGTCTCCATAGGCTTCCACTGAAACAGAAATACAAGCTGTAATCTTTAGCAAGTTAATCATCTCTTCTGTGCCTCAGTTTCTCACCTGTACAATGAGGATAATCATACTTCATACCTCAGTGAATTGTTGTGAGGATTAAATAACATAATGTGCAAAGTACTTAAAACAATACATAGCACAAATTAAGCACCCTGTGTTAGCTCCTATTCTTATGAGTGCCCTTAGTTTTATGATTGTGCTCTATTCATGATCTTCCACTTTGCCATTCCCATGGTTCTCCAGCCCCCTGAGGGGTCCTTTAGTGGATCCCCTCTACTCATGTTAATTTCCCTGGTTGCTTGTGAGCTTAAGGCAGCAGAAAATGACTACCAGCTTGTTAATAGCATTTTGAATGAAACTCATTTTTATAGAATGTCCTGGGGATTTACATTTTAAACCTTTCATCACTAATATTCTTCCGTTGAAGGATATTCTCTAAGTGTAGGTGACAAAGAGCCAAATCTCATCCTCACTACCTTTGAGTGTTGTGGGCATTGAGTGGTACAGGAATGGCGTAGGGGTGAGGAGACTGTTTTCTTGAACTTGGCTCCATTCTACATGTAAGGTCAGTCCAAAGGAAATGTTTCTCTTTCCTTTAGAGGAAGGGAGAATGGCTTGTACCTCTTTGACACTTAAAATCCAGAGTGGGAATAACTGAAGATGACAAAAACAAACTTTACTGACTCCATAATTTTTTCTGAGCTTAGCATTATGTATATTTATATTCCTCTTTCTGCAGCAAATAGAAACTGTGACATTGGAGCTTTCTGTCTTGTGTGACCATGCACTGAGATATTTTAGGAAAAATCATGATGATGACAGCAATTTTTAGAAAATACACCATGAAAACAGGTTTTCTAGCACTTGAAAGAACAAATTAAATACATTTTCTTAACATTTTAGTGGTAAGAATATTCTGATAAAACTAAACAAGGAGACTGTAGCTTTTCATTCTCTAAATAATCAACTTTGGCAGCGTTTCTACAGTAAATTTAAATCTACTCTGCATTATAAAAAAAAAAAAAAGACAGTGCTCTATTTTGTTTTACCTGCATTTGAGAATAGGTCCCTTTTATCTGATGGAAGAGAACAAAAAGAATAGGCATAGTATTTTAAAGAACAGCACCCTAAGGATTTTTAAAAATCTGAGAATAAAAATAACTGTGTATAGATGGCATTATATCATTTTTAGAATTTTTAAAAAGCTTCTTTCATTAAAAAATCTCTGCCAAAATGAATTCCTGATAAAAGACATTACTCTGCTCAATTTTATTAGTTTAGCTTTAATGTCAGTATTCAGGTTTATAAGTGCAGTATTAGAAAAACAATGGATTAATAATAGATGTCATATGATGCTTTTTACCTCATGTATGATTTCTCATTGCTTTTCTCTGTTGCTTTAATTCCTAATCACTCTCCCCCAAACAGAGAGCATCTGCCAATTTCATTATATGGAACTTAATAATACTTAATTAAAATACAAAGCTCTAGTTGCTATCTACCATTTAATTGAATGTGATTTAAATAAAACAATAATGGAAAGTATCAGGTAGTTCATATATATTTCTGTTTGAAAAAGGATAATATCTTGACTTTTCTTCAGAGTAACCATAGGTTTGTAATTTTATCTATGTCATAAAAGGAAACTTTGCAAAATATTATTGGTTTTTCTCTCCTTCTAGCACTTAAAACTACATCTCATTGTAGTTTTTATGTATCTTAAGTTTTTTCTAGATATGAGTTTGTAATGGTTTCAAAAATATTCATCTACAATGTCTAATAAGATGAAACATGCTTTTACTAATTATTTTTTGCTTGCAAATTTTGATGAAAAGTGTAACTGTATGACAATCTGTTAAAAGAATATCTTTGGGTGGAAGTGATAATTATCAATTAGTTCCTAGTTACCCTAGAAAAGTGAAAAATAGTATTAATAATAATCATGGCAGAAGCATTCAGGTGCCATGAACTGTTGTTTGCTTCTTTTTTTCACTTTATGTCCAATACTAATTTTTGTAAAACAAATGGACAGGTATAAAAATATAGATCAGGGGAGAAAAAGGTTGAAATAGACATTATGTTTTGAAGTTAATGTGAATTTCATAAAAAATATGTGAAAGTGATCTTTTATATATATATATATATACACACACACACACACACAGTTTTGTCTTATTTGTTCCAGATCATTTTTTAAAATCACACATTATAAATTCAGATGAGGTCACTTTGTGTTCTTTCCCTGTCTTGTTCCCTTCTATCACTTTCTATTAATAGGAAATTGGTATTTAGTTTGGCTATCTACAATGTTATAGTTTTATAGTGTATTTATGAAACAAATATCCAGAAATGGTTCCTTGTCATATTCCTTTATGGAATTGCTGTGTTTTTGATGCATTGGAGAAAGAAATGGCAACCCACTCCAGTGTTCTTGCCTGGAGAATCCCAGGGATGGGGGAGCCTGGTAGGAGGCCATCTATGGGGTCGCACAGAGTCGGACACGACTGAAGCGACTTAGCAACAATAGCAGCAGCAGCAATGGTAAACTAAGGTGGAGGGGACAGAGGAAGAAGCAGATGATGGGTGGAAACTGTGTACACATAGGGAGGAGGATTTCATCAGTGATTTGTTTAGAACTGCTGACTTTGTGTTTTATTGCTGTCTTTAAATTCTTTACAGACAATGCTTACCCTTATTGCCTACACTCAGACAAAACATCTCACTGTTCTCCCCTGCCCCACCGCCCCATAGTATGCCACAGCAGATATAAATGTGCTACAATTTCAAATTTTATTATCTTTTTGTGATCAGGTGAGTTGTTGTTCAGTCGCTCCGTCATGTCCGGCTCTTTGCAGCCCCATGAACTGCAGCATGCCAGACTTCCCTGTTCTTTACTGTCTTCCCGTCGGACACGACTGAGCGACTTCACTTTCACTTTTCACTTTCATGCATTGGAGAAGGAAATGGCAACCTGCTCCAGTGTTCTTGCCTGGAAAACCCCAGGGATGGTGGAGCCTGATGGGCTGCCATCTATGGGGTCGCCCAGAGTTGGACACGACTGAAGCGACTTAGCAGCAGCAGCAGAGCTTGCTGAAACTCATGTCCATTGAGTCGGTGATGCCATCCAACCATCTCCTCCTCTGTTGTTCCCTTCTTCTCCTGCCATCTATCTTTCCCAGCACCAGGGTCTTTTCCAATGAGTTGGCTCATTGCATCAGGTCGTCAAAGTATTGGAGCTTCAGCTTCACTGCCCATGGGTATAGTGCTTCCCAAAGTGATTGTACCAGCTTACCTTCTAATCAGCATGCTGCAAGTTTAAATTTACCCAAAACCTTTTACCAATAGTTAGAAATGTTAGACTTTTTCTTTTCCAGTTGAGTGTGTGCAAATGGTTTCTTTTTGTTGTTTTACCTTGCATTTCCATGATTTCCAGAGTGGTTGCTCATCTTCTCATATTAGCCAACACCTTCTCTTGAATTACATATTTTTGTTATTCATTTAGAGGACCAATAAATTTAAAGTTTCAGATAGATATCTTTTGTTAAGACTGAAAATGGCTATTCCCAAACTCTTACTGTATCTTAACATTGTTATAGGGGATTTTTTGATCTTATAAAAAGTTTCCAAGATATCTTTCTATTCCAAGGTTATAAGATTCTGCATATTGTTACCTGTGTTTAAAAGTTTTAAAATTTCTGTATTTAAGATTATAATTTATTTTGTTTTTGTTTGAAGTGAGTTCAGATTCTAATTTTATCTTTTTATGTGGATAGAAATTCATATTCTGATTCTATTTAAAAAAACTAAAATATACTCTTGATTCCTGAATTTATAATGCTGACCCTTTCATATACATTAAATTCTAATATACATGCATTATGTCTCTTTACAATATTCTAGCCTTTGTGAATTTTGCTGATCTTGCACCTGTAACATGCCTGTTCTATTTACCTCCAATCTGATAAAGTATGACCTGTGGTCCTATTGATTTTCTGCAAAATTATCTTATTTATCCTTATAACTTTGCATTTTCATATTGATTTTAGAATTATTTTCTGTAATTCAACAAATTCTGTTAGGATATTTCTTGCATTTAGTTTATGTGTTAATTGAAATAAGATTGACATATTTACAATTTTTAGTCATGTTATCTATGCCGTATCACTCTATGAATTCAAATCTTCTTTTGTGCTCTTAGTAGCTTTCAAACGTTTCACATCTCTTTTTTCTTCCAGTTTTATTGAGATATAATTGATATACAGTATTGTATAAATTCAAGGTGCACAGCATAAACATTTTATTTGCATACATCATAAAATAATTATCACACTAAGTTTAGTGAGCATCCATTGTCTAATATAGATACATTATTAAAGAAATAGAAAAAAATAAGTTTTTCTGGTGATGAGAACTCTTTGGATTTACTCTAACTTTCATATGTAATGTACACCAGTGGTAATTCTATTTGTCATATTACATGTAATGTAATGTAATGTAATATGTGGGATGTGCATTACAGGGATGTGCATTACATCCCTCAGTTCAGTTCAGTCGCTCAATTGTGTCCGACTCTTTGTGACCCCGTGAATTGCAGCACGCCAGGCCTCCCCGTTCATCACTAACTCCCGGAGTTCACCCAAACTCTTGTCCATCAAGTCAGTGATGCCATCCAGCCATCTCATCCTCTGTCGTCCCCTTCTCCTCCTGCCCCCAATCCCTCCCAGCATCAGAGTCTTATAACTGGACACTTGTACTCTTTTACTGGCTTTATCCAATTCCCCATCCTCTGGTAATGCCCCGTCTCCGGGAACCATGAATTTGAACTCATTTTTCCTATGAATTTGTTTGTTTGCTAGGTTCTAAAGCATAGTTGATCTACAACACCATGTTAGTTCTGTTATACAGCATGCTGCTGCTGCTAAGTCACTTCAGTCGTGTCCGACTCTGTGAGACCCCATAGACGGCAGCCCACCAGGCTTCCCCATCCCTGGGATTCTCCAGGCAAGAACAGCATAGTGATTAGATATTTCTATGCAGTTTGGAGTGATCATGATGATAAATCCAGTTACAATCTGTCACTATACAAAGATAGTACAAAGTTATTGGCTATAGTTCCCGCATATAGTACATTTAATATCTTGCACTGGAAGCTTGTACCTCTTAATATCCCTTACCTATCTTTGTTCTCCCTTACCTTATCTTACCTTATCGTTGCTTACCTATCTTACCTTACCTATCCCTTACCTTATCTTTGCTCCACCCAACCTTAACCAACACTTGTTTCTTCTTTGTAACCATAACTATGTTTCTGTAATGTAATGTTTGTTCATTTGTTTTGGTTTTTAGATTCCACATATAAATGAAATCATACAGTATTTATCTTTCTCTTTCTTATTTATTTCACTTAGCATAATACCTATGTCCATCGCTGGTCACAAATGGCAAGATTTCATTCTTTCTTATGGCTAATGTTCCATTGAATGTATATACACCATTTTTTATACACTAATCTATTCATGGCCACTTTCATTTCTTTCTTATCTTGGCTATTGTAAATACTGCTGCAATGAATGTAGCAGTGAATTTATCTTTTCTAGTTAGTTTTTTTTTTTTTCAGATAAATACAAAGGAGTAGAATTTCTGGATTATATGGTAGTTTTATTTTTAACTTTAGAGGAATCTCTATACTGTTTTCCATAGTGGTTGCACAAATTTACATTCCGACCAGCAGTATAACATGGTTTCCTTTTCTACATATCATCTCCAACACTTGTTATTTGTTGCTTTCTGGGTAATAACCATTGTGACAGGTGTAAATCTATATGTCGTTATAGTTTTGGACTTATAGTTCCCTGATGATTAATGGTTTTGAGCATCATTTCATGTACCTATTGGTCATCTGGATGTCTTCCTTGGAAAAAATGTCTATTCAGATCCTCTGCCCATTTTTTTAATCCAGTTGTTTGTTTTCTTGATGTCTAGCTCTATGAGTTCTTTGCATATTATGGGTATTAACATTGTGTTGTTATTGTTTGCAAATATCTTCTCCCATTCAGTAAGTGGTCTTTATGTTGTGTTAATAATTTCTTTCACTGTGCAAAAGCTTTTTCGTTTTCTGTAGTCCCATTTGTTTATTTTTCCTTTTATTTCCTGAAAGACATGTCTAAAAAACTATTACAAAAATTTATGTCAAAGAGCATACTATGTTTTCTTTTAGAAATGGTATGATTTGGGATCTTAGGTATAAGTCTGTAATCCTTTTTGAATTTACTTTTGTGTATGGTGTCAGATAATAGTCCAGTTTGATAGTTTTGCATGTAGTTGTCCAGTTTTCCCAATACCATTTATTGAAAAGACTCTCTCTTCCCAATTGTATATTCTTGCTTTGTCATAGATTAATTGCCCATAAAAGTGTGGACTTATTTCTGGGATCTCTAGTCTGTTCCATTGACCTACTTGTCTGTTTTTGTGCTATTAATAGTATCATACTGTTTTGATGATTGTAGCTTTGTGATATGGTTTGAAAACAGAGAGCATGATAGTGTCAATTTTCTCCTCTCTCAAGATTGTTTTGCCTATTCAGGGTCTTTTGAGTTTCTATACAAATTTTATAATTGATTGCTCTAGTTCTGTGAAAAATGCCATTGGTATTTTGATAGAAATTGCTTCTCACATGTAGTTTGCCTTGGGTAGTATGGTTATTTTAATAATATTAATTCTTCAAATCCATGAATGCAGTGTATCTTTTCATGTATTTGTGTTATATTCAGTTTCCTTTATCAGTGTTTCATAGTTTATCAAATACAAGTCTTTTACCTCCTACTTAAGTTTATTCCTGAATATTTTATTCTTTTAAATGAGAAGAGTGACAGTGGTGTTATACTCTTAGTATATCTTTCTAGTAGCTTATTGGAGAAGGCAATGGGACCCCACTCCAGTACTCTTGCCTGGAAAATCCCATGGACGGAGGAGCCTGGTAGGCTGCAGTCCATGGGGTCGCTGAGGGTCGGATCCGACTGAGCGACTTCCCTTTCACTTTTCACTTTCATGTATTGGAGAAGGAAATGGCAACCCACTCCAGTGTTCTTACCTGGAGAATCCCAGGGACAGGAGAGCCTGGTGGGCTGCCGTCTATGGGGTCTCACAGAGTCAGACACGACTGAAGTGACTTAGCAGCAGTAGCTTATTATTACTAGTGTAGAGAAATGCAACAGATTCCTGTATACTGGTTTTGTATCTTGTAACTTTACTAAATTCATTGTTGAGTTCTAGTACTTTTATGGTGGCATCTTTAGGATTTTCTATGTAATTGACAAGCAGTGACAGTTTTATTTTTTTCTTCTTTCCAGTTTGAATTTCTTTTATTTCTTTTTTTTCTGATTGCTGTGGCTTGAACTTCTAATAACTATGTTGAGTAAGTGACAAGAGTGGGCATTCTTGTCTTGTTCCTGATCTTAGAGGAAATGCTTTCAGCTTTTCACAGTTCAGTGTGATGTTAACGCTGGACTTATGATATATGTCCTTTATTATGTTGAGGTGAATGCCCTCTATAATCACCTTATTGAGAGTGTTTGCCAAAATTGATGTTGATTTTTTTTCAGAAACTTTTTATGCATCTATTGAGATATTATATGATTTCTATTTTTCAATTTGTTAACATGATATATCATATTTATTGATTTATGGATATTGAACATTGTTGCATCCCTGGGATAAATTCCACTTGATCATGGTATATGATCCTTTTAGTATATTGTTATTGTTGTATTTGGTTTGCTAAAATTCTGTCGAGAATTTTTTCATCTATATTCATCATTTTTACCTGTGTTTTGTAATTGTTTTTTTGTGATATCTTGGTTTTAATATCAAAGTGATGCTGGCCTCACAGAATGAGTTCGGAAGGGTTACTTCCTTTGCAGTGTTTTAGAATAATTTGAGAAGGACAGATGTTAACTCTTAAAATGTTTCATAGAATTCACCTGTGAAGTCATCTGATCCTAGAGTTTTGTTTGTTGAGAGTTTATTATTATTATTACTGATTGAATTTCATTGGTGATAATTGGTCTGTTTGTACTTTTTATTTCTTTCTGGTTCAGTTTTGGAAGCTTGTACATTCCTAGGAATTCATCTATTTCTTCTAGGTTGTCCATTTTATTGGCTTGTATTTGTTCATAATAATCTCTTATGTTCCTTTGTATTTCTGTGGTATTGGTTGGGACTCCTTATTCATTGATAATTTTATTGATGTGAGCCCCTTTTTTTTTTTTTTTTGCATTGATGAGTCTGGTTATAGTTTGTCAATTTTATCTTTTTAAAGAACAAGCTCTTAGTTTCATTTATCTTTCCCATTGATTTTTTGTCTCTATTTCACTTATTGCTGCTTTATGGTTTCTTCTATTAATTTTGGAGTTTTTTGTTCTTTTTTTTTTTTAGCTACTTTATGTGTAAAGTTGGACTGTTTGAGACTTTTTTCTGTTTCCCGAGTTAGACTTTTATCACTATGAACTTCCTTCTTAGAGCAGTTTTTGTTCCATCCCATAGTTTTTTATATTTATGTTTTCATTTTCATTGGTCTTCAGGTATCTCTTGATTTCTTCAAGGACCCATTGGTTATTTGGTAGCATATTGTTTAGCTTCCATTTGTTTGTGATTTTATGCAATATTTTTCTTGTAGTTGTTTTCTACTCTTGCAGTTCTTGTTGGAGAGTTTGGATCTCTTTTATTAGAATTATTACTCATTTTTTTTTTCTGTTACTGTTGTAAAATTCTTATTTTATTACTATATTTTATATTTGGATATGTTTCTATACAGGATTATCCCATGCTGTTTTTTTTTAGCCAGTTAACTTACTGAATTCTATTATTAGATATAAAAATTTAAAAATGCATTCACTTGAATTTAATAGCTAGGCAACCATATTGTCTATAAATTTTAACAGTTGTGTCTTCTATTTCTCATTTTTTCCTTCTTACTTTACCTGTCATATTGCATTGGCTAAGATCATCAGTATACTGTTATTTCTTTTAAGTTTAAAGGGAATGTCTCTTTTTTAACTATCAAATATGACATTTGCTGCAGAGTTTTGCATATACCCTTTTTGGTAGTCATGAAAATGCACCTTGCAGATTTCCCATTATAAGAAATGGTAGAAAATTGGCCAAGTGTCCCAGCTGCTGTGGTCTGAATTTCATCGCTATGTTTGGTCTGGGTCATGCTTCCCATTGCTTCTTTCACCCAGTGACTGAGCATGAAAGGGTGCTAAGGTAAGGTCATTTCTGGAAGATAAGGGATCCCAGTGATGACCATATTTGGCTTAAGGATTCCCTGATAGTCTTTCTGAATCTCCCTTAAACTGCCTAACAGTCTGGGATACTACTAACAATCTTCTCTTCATCTCTCGTTTACTCAAAGTCTGAGTTGCTTCATGATCTGACACCTCTCCCAGATTCCTGGTTCTCTTCTTATCATCTCTCATAGAGATATTTAACTAAATCTTTCTACATTTAATCTGATCCTAGTGTTGTTTCTCAGAAGACCCCAAGTGACAATCTTTATCAATGAAAAAAATATCCCTTCATTTCTACTATTGTAGGAATCTTTAACTCTCATTTCCTTCTAGCAGATAAAGTAAATCTTTTGGTTCATATCATCAATACTTCTCTTTAGAAGAGTGCACTGTGATCTGGGACTCTATGTGAGTCTCTCCATACTTAATTTGCCTCTCTCAGGAACTTGTTTTTTGTTTATTCATTTGCTTTGCTTTATTGTTTTGTTTTTATAATTGCTTACTTAAAGTTGGAGAAACTAATAGCGCTGATTTAGTATGCATTGTTTTATCTCCACCTTCTTTCCATCCAGGAATAAGGATGAGACCTGGTAACTTTCCTGGTTTTGGTGGGTTTCTATTCTTTTCAAGTTAATGGCATTTTCTTCTGAATCCTCTAGTTATACCTCTCAGTATGTTTCCTTTCAAGTTGTTTGTAGGATATCAATGTGTATTTTCAAGATAATGTTTAGTTGTTGTCCTTCTACATAGCTTCTAGGGTAGAATAGTAGCTGTTTGTGGATTTTTGATCTCTTCTTCCTCTGTATCACTGGATTGCTCATTCATAGCATGTGATATGCACTAGCATGCTATCACCATAAATACTGCTATACATTTTTACTTTCTTACTGAAATTTTTTGTTACTCTTCTTAAATGTAAAGAAAGAATCCTTTATAATCTTCCTGTTATTCCCCCAAAGTTACTGCAGTACCATTTTAATATGTAATAAAAAGTAAAATGAGGAAACTATAGTAATTCCAAATAAACAGTCACCATTGAAGTAAATTATGTTTTCTTATTGGAAACTCTCATTTATTATATCAGCAATATTGTCGAAGATAGCAGATATCCAAAATTTTCACTTAACAAAATTTGTGGATGAAACAAATAGGTTGCAGAAGCAGAAATTCTAACATACATGATTGCCAACTGTTGGTAAATTTACTGCAATGAAAATGTGTTCTCGAAATATTATATTACAATATATTTAGGAAGGGATAGGAAATACCTAAACAGCATTAATACAAGTTTCAGTTCAGTTCAGTTCAGTCGCTCAGTCGTGTCCGACTCTTTGCGACCCCATGAATTGCAGCACGCCAGGCCTCCCTGTCCATCACCAACTCCCGGAGTTCACTCAGACTCAAGTCCATCGAGTCGGTGATGCCATCCAGCCATCTCATCCTCTGTTGTCCCCTTCTCCTCCTGCCCCCAATATGCCAGCAAATTTGGAAAACTCAGCAGTGGCCACAGGACTGGAAAAGGTCAGTTTTCATTCCAATCCCAAAGAAAGGCAATGCCAAAGAATGCTCAAACTACCGCACAATTGCACTCATTTCACATGCTAGTAAAGTAATGCTCAAAATTCTCCAAGCCAGGCTTCAGCAATACATGAACCGTGAACTTTCTGATGTTCAAGCTGGTTTTAGAAAAGGCAGAGGAACCAGAGATCAAATTGCCAACATCCACTGGATCATGGAAAAAGCAAGAGAGTTCCAGAAAAACATCTACTTCTGCTTTATTGACTATGCCAAAGCCTTTGACTATGTGGGTCACAATAAACTGTGGAAATTCTAATAGATGGAGAAATATACCATGTTCTTGGATTGGAAGAATCAATATAGTGAAAATGAGTATACTACCCAAAGCAATTTATAGATTCAACGCAATCCCTATCAAGCTACCAACAGTATTCTTCACAGAGCTAGAACAAATAATTTCACAATTTGTATGGAAATACAAAAAACCTCGAATAGCCAAAGCGATCTTGAGAAAGAAGAATGGAACTGGAGGAATCAACCTACCTGACTTCAGGCTCTACTACAAAGCCACAGTTATCAAGACAGTATGGTACTGGCACAAAGACAGAAATATTGATCAATGGAATAAAATAGAAAGCCCAGAGATAAATCCACGCACATATGGACACCTTATCTTTGACAAAGGAGGCAAGAATATACAATGGATTAAAGACAATCTCTTTAACAAGTGGTGCTGGGAAATCTGGTCAACCACTTGTAAAAGAATGAAACTAGACCACTTTCTAACATCATACACAAAAATAAACTCAAAATGGATTAAAGATCTAAATGTAAGACCAGAAACTATAAAACTCCTAGAGGAGAACATAGGCAAAACACTCTCTGACATACATCACAGCAGGATCCTCTATGACCCACCTCCCAGAATATTGGAAATAAAATAAAAAATAAACAAATGGGACCTAATTAACCTTAAAAGCTTCTGCACATCAAAGGAAACTATTAGCAAGGTGAAAAGACAGCCTTCAGAATGGGAGAAAATAATAGCAAATGAAGCAACTGACAAACAACTAATCTCAAAAATATACAAGCAACTCCTACAGCTCAACTCCAGAAAAATAAACGACCCAATCAAAAAATGGGCCAAAGAACTAAATAGACATTTCTCCAAAGAAGATATACAGATGGCTAACAAACACATGAAAAGATGCTCAACATCACTCATTATCAGAGAAATGCAAATCAAAACCACTATGAGGTACCATTTCACACCAGTCAGAATGGCTGCGATCCAAAAGTCTACAAATAATAAATGCTGGAGAGGGTGTGGAGAAAAGGGAACCCTCTTACACTGTTGGTGGGAATGCAAACTAGTACAGCCACTATGGAGAACAGTGTGGAGATTCCTTAAAAAACTGGAAATAGAACTGCCTTATGATCCAGCAATCCCACTGCTGGGCATACACACTGAGGAAACCAGAAGGGAAAGAGACACGTGTACCCCAATGTTCATCGCAGCACTGTTTATAATAGCTAGGACATGGAAGCAACCTAGATGTCCATCAGCAGATGAATGGATAAGAAAGCAGTGGTACATATACACAATGGAGTATTACTCAGCCATTAAAAAGAATACATTTGAATCAGTTCTAATGAGGTGGATGAAACTGGAGCCTATTATACAGAGTGAAGTAAGCCAGAAGGAAAAACATAAATACAGTATACTAACGCATATGTATGGAATTTAGAAAGATGGTAACAATAACCCGGTGTATGAGACAGCAAAAGAGACACTGATGTATAGAACAGTCTTATGGACTCTGTGGGAGAGGGAGAGGGTGGGAAGATTTGGGAGAATGACATTGAAACATGTAAAATATCATGTATGAAACGAGTTGCCAGTCCAGGTTCGATGCACGATACTGGATGCTTGGGGCTAGTGCACTGGGACGACCCAGAGGGATGGTATGGGGAGGGAGGAGGGAGGAGGGTTCAGGATGGGGAACACATGTATACCTGTGGCGGATTCATTTTGATATTTGGCAAAACTAATACAATTATGTAAAGTTTAAAAATAAAATAAAATTAAGAAAAAAAAATTCTGAAAGAGATGGGAATACCAGACCACCTGACCTGCCTCTTGAGAAATCTGTGTGCAGGTCAGGAAGCAACAGTTAGAACTGGACATGGAACAACAGACTGGTTCCAAATAGGAAAAGGAGTACGTCAAGGCTGTATGTTGTCACCCTGCTTATTTAACTTATATGCAGAGTACATCATGGGAAACGCTGGACTGGAAGAAACACAAGCTGGAATCAAGATTGCCAGGAGAAATATCAATAACCTCAGATATGCAGATGACACCACCCTTATGGCAGAAAGTGAAGAGGAACTCAAAAGCCTCTTGATGAAAGTGAAAGTGAAGAGTGAAAAAGTTGGCTTAAAGCTCAACATTCAGAAAACGAAGATCATGGCATCCGGTCCCATCACTTCATGGGAAATAGATGGGGAAACAGTGGAAACAGCGTCAGACTTTGTTTTTCTGGGCTCCAAAATCACTGCAGATGGTGACTGCAGCCATGAAATTAAAAGACGCTTACTCCTTGGAAGGAAAGTTATGACCAACCTAGATAGCATATTGAAAAGCAGAGACATTACTTTGCCAACAAAGGTTCGTCTAGTCAACGCTATGGTTTTTCCTGTGGTTATGTATGGATGTGAGAGTTGGACTGTGAAGAAGGCTGAGCACCAAAGAATGGATGGTTTTGAACTGTGGTGTTGGAGAAGACTCTTGAGAGTCCCTTGGACTGCAAGGAGATCCAACCACTCCATTCTGAAGGAGATCAGCCCTGGGATTTCTTTGGAAGGAATGATGCTAAAGCTGAAACTCCAGTACTTTGGCCACCTCATGCGAAGTGTTGACTCATTGGAAAAGACTCTGATGTTTACACTTAAATAATCTCATGAGCGAGTCAAATTAAGAAGAGAGTTACTGCAGGCATCAAATGAATGTCTTTGTACAGAATTATTACGTCAAAGTCTGCACGTATTTGTTCAGAACACTCGGCTTCACTATGGCCTTATGGTGAACAGGATACAGGAGATAAGTTTCCAGCCTAGAATACATGATAGTCCACATGATGGGGAGAGAAAATAGAACTTCTAGTTAATTTGGTAAAGAGAACTGACGTGATAAACTCTTCTATACAAAACCCACATACATTACAGCAATAAGGTAGAACATGTAACAATTTACTATTTACTTAACAAATGTTAAAAATATGAAAGAACAATTTTTGAATGCTGGAAATAAAGAAGCACTTCAAATTCGAGTTGATGAAGAGAAGTTTAACTGAATGGTTTATGAAGGTATTGGACCTGTGAGAGGGCTTTAATACCTGTACTAGACACAACAGTTTATGACACATTTCTCTTGAAATAACCCAGTCCCATATTTAATATGATTGCATTTTTGAACACTTTTTTTATCATATAATAACAGGATTATATTACACATAGCAAGTCTGGAGATGAAAAATTGTAGTCAATAAAATTAAAAATTGGAAAAAAATTAGAAGACAAGTTTAGTGTACTAAGGAAATCAAGCATATTGGTGAACAAAGTATAAAAAAATAGAAAATAAATATGAGTTTTAAAAAACTCAGAGAATAAATGATGAACTTCAATATATGTTGAATATATGTTCCGGAGGAATGACCATAGAGACAAGGGAGGAGACAATAACAGAGTAACAGATGAGTTTCTAAGAATTGAATAAAAACAGGAGTCATCTTGTTGAAAAAGCAGGTTTATACGAATAAGTTTATAGTAGGAAAATTAAGGCAGTGTATATTTATGTTCTAAAGCAAATATAAAACATAGTGTTCATACTTACTTATATTTATTTCTAAACACATAATTAACATTTTCAACTATGCCATTGCTCTCAAGATACAAAGGAACAGGTTCACAAGCAGTAAAGGGAAACTAATCCTCTGATAGAAAGAGATCAAACAAGCAAGTATACAGATTAAAAACTATAAAGACACGAGGTATCACAGGAGTAGGTAAAGAAAATTATGAGTGAGACTAGAGAGAAGAGGGTATATCTTTATCTCAGAAAGTCACAAAGTCCTTAAAATGAGATGGTACTTAAGTGCAGTTTTTAAAAAAGATAAATTATGTATGGGAGATTATTGCTTTAACAAACAATTTTATCCAGTAAGTACATGTGCATAATCAGGTAGGGGCCCAGAGCTTGCTCTGGGACCTACAGATCGTCTGAGCACCAGGAGTACATGGTGAGCCACAGATAGTGCACAGTGTTGGAGGTTAGAGCACAGCAGAAGATGCAGCCTGGGTTTCCACTGAAAGAAGACAGTCCTTTAGCTAAGAGAATGGTCCCACACAAAGTGCATACTGAGGCCAGCCTGCACAGTGTCTTCCTGGTTCTCAGTGAGCTAGGTAGAAAAGGTGAAAGTGAGCATTTAGAAACTTTAATAACAGTTGGCATCACCAGGAAATACAACTGTATGACTATGTATTTAACAAAAGCACAAGCTGGAATCAAGATTATGTGAGAAATATCAATAACCTCAGATATGCAGATGATATCACCCTTATAGCAGAAAGCAAAAAACTAAAGAGCCTCTTGATGAAAGTGAAAGAGGAGAGTGAAAAAGCTGGCTTAAAACTTAACATTCAGCAAACTAAGATCATGGCATCTGGTCCCATCGCTTCATGGCAAATAGATGGGGAAACGATGGAAACAGAGACTTTATTTTGGGGGGCTCCAAAATCACTGAAGATGGTGCTGCAGCCATGAAATTAAAAGACACTTGCTCCTTAAAAGAAAAGTTATGACCAACCTAGACAGCATATTAAAAAGCAGAGATATTACTTTGCCAACAAAGGTTCATCTAGTCAAAGCTATGTTTTTTTCAGTAGTCTATGTATGGATGTGAGAGTTGGACCATAAAGAAAGTTGAGCACTGAAGAATTGATGCTTTTGACTCGATGGGCATGAGTTTGAGCAAGCTCTGGGAGTTGATGATGGACAGGGAAGCCTGGTGTGCTGCAGTCCATGGGGTTGCAAAGAGTTGGACATGACTGAGCTACCGAACTAATCAGTCTGAGAGATATTAGAAATTAAAAACAAAGAGCGACAACAACAAACTGGTCTTTTCCCACAGATGGTTTGAGAGGGTTTCCAAAGGATTCTAAGTTGGGGAAGAGCTGTTACAGTGGAGCAACCATCATAATTTTATATATGAGAAAGATGGGCTTAGAGTAGTAAGGCAAGTTGCTTAAGTTCAAATATCAAATAAGTAAGGCACTGTTCTCTTTGTGTTGGTGATATCAACTATTTACATCTTATTGTGAATTTGAGTTATTCTTTGCTCTTCTGAGAAAGTTAAAAAATACATCTGTTCCCTACAAAGGAACATGTATGGAGCACACTCTATTGCCTCCCTTAATTTCCTCAAATCGATATAAATGGGAGAAAATATATGTTTCCAAGGCATGCTAAGTCACTTTAGCCCACCAGGCTCTTCTGTCCATAGGATTCTTCAGGCAAGAATACTAAAGTGGGTTGCCATCCACCCCTCTCCAGGGAGTCTTCCTGACCCAGGGATCAAAGCAGTGTCTTATGTCTCCTGCATTGGCAGGCGGGTCTTTACCACTAGTGCCACCTGTTTCCAATATTCATAATCATTTCTGGAAAACAGGGAGACTCTAAGGTAAACTATAAGTTGTGAAGAATACTACAGATTTTAAAAGCAGATGGTTTTAAAGAAGAAAACCGTAGCTTAAGATTTATGAAGGATGCTGCTATAGAAGGGTTTCACTAGTGTCTCAGACAGTAAAGAACCCTTCAATGCAGAAGACCCAGGTTCGATCCCTGGGTTTGGCAGATCCTCTGGAGAAAGGGTGGCTACCCACTCCAGTATTCTTGCCTGGAGAATTCCATGGAGAGAGGAGCCTGGTGGGCTACAGTCCATAGGGTTGCAAAGAGTGAACACAACTGAGCAACTCATGTACTATAGCAAAAGTGGTAGTGATAGTAGGAATGTGTCTTCCCAGGGATGGTGGGTACTTGGAGGGAGAGAAGGCACAGGAGAAAATAATGGTGAGATTGGTGGAATTGTTATGGCTGAGTCACCAGAAATCTCTTGTACATCTTGAGACAAACAGCAACAGTGGAATATCTGAGTTTCCTTAAGGTGGGGGCGGTGGAAGTAGGGCAGTGAATTAAAGAATGAATACTGGCTCAGGTAGATAGCAAATGCTTGTGAGAAGTGAAGGGCAAAAGCAAGCCACAAGGCTTATCACCGTGGGTGGGCATGCCCCAGAACTACTCTCACTATAACATACAAAAGCAAAAGGCATGATGTGGACCATTTCTAAGTGGACCATAGAAATGGAGCCTTGAAAAACACTTCAACTCTGAAAAAATGTGTACAAAAAAAAAAAACAAAACTAATAAGAATCAAGGAAAGCCAACATCATGAATGAATAATGTCAACTCAAAAAATTAGCACATCCAAGTAAGCAGAGTTAATAAATATAAGCTGTAGAGGGCTTTAAAATAAATTGTATTTACATTCTGACAGAAATAAAAGAAGTAGCAGAAGTTATTGAAATGGACGATTTGATTATTGATGTGCAATAAAACTTAAATTGTTGAGATGAATAACAGAATGGATTTAGGTGAGGGAAAATTAGTTTGTTGGTTGAATGAGACAAGAAGTATTCTCAGAATGCAGCATAAAATATAAAAATAAACACAACATTCAAGAAAAGACTTACGTAGGATGGATTGAGAATTCACAAAATCAATTCAGTAACACTTTTGGAAACAAAAAATAGGTACAATGAAGAGAAAGCAAGTAGAATGTCTTAAAATTCAGGAGTGACACAAGTTCTGAGATTGAAGTGTTTCATTAAGTAGAGGTAATTTTTTTTTAAACTCAGGAAAACAAATGTTGTGAGTAAACTCATAATGCTATTTCCTAAAAACAACAGCAAGTAAGAGAAGACCTAAAAGAGGAACCCTAAAACTTCTTTAGTGTGAGACAGAAGGAAAGATACCCATATTATCCACAAATGTATGAGAATCAAATTGCCATCAGATTCCCATCAATGACACTGAACAGAAGAGGAATGGGTAGGATGAGTTGGGAGGGAATTTTAACTAGCATTTTAAACCCAGTCAAATGTCAAATGGCCATTCAATGAGATTGAAATCAAGACATTTTCAGGCCTACCATGACTCAGAAAGCTTACCACCACAGGTTTCTCAGAATATTTCAACAAAGAAATACAGTTGGAGCAGACAGAATCAAGATGCAAAAGCATTGAAAAATACAGTAATAAGTGAAATGTAGGGTTACATAAGTCATGATTAAAAATTAACTAGGTAATATTTATACAGGAATGTGGTACAGAAACTAACCTATGTACACAGGGAAATTTTAGTACTTTATAATCATGGCCTGACAGTCAGTGGATAAAGTACTATATTATATAATAAATGGTATTGGAAAAGTTGTTCACACACATGAAAATATGTACTAATTTAAATCTCTAATATATAGGATGGATAAAGACCTTTTCAAAAGCCTATAATTTCTTAGAAAATAATATAGGAAGCTATGTTTTGAACTTGGAGTGGTAAGTCTCATAGACACAAAAGGCAAAAAGAAAAATAGTTACACATATGACTATACCTCCCAATAAAAATACCATACAAGTAGCAGATGAGACAGAATATTTGGAACTTTTGGAACAAATAAGGCAGTTTACATTTAAATGATATAAAGAATTCCTACTAATTACAAGAAAAAAGAAAAAATGTTAAAAGAAACAATATGAACAGGGTATTTTCAGAAAAGGGAAATATGATATATATTAAAAAGTATCCAATCTTTATTTGTAATCAGGTATATGCAAATTAAAGAACCAATGGATGTTTTCTAAATGTCATATTTGTAAAAAAGAAAAAGTGTATTAATCAAGTGTTAGCAAAGGATAAAAGAAATAACTCTGAAAGAATGTGATGGAAATACAAATTGGAATAGCCATTCTGGATGAGCTTGTGGGTATTGATATTTGATTCCAATTCTTGGTGTATTCTCTAGAGGAACACACAGCAGGCATACAAGGAAACACAAATGGGATGTTCCTAACAGCACTCATTCATGATATGATAAATATTTTAAAATTGAAAGTGTTTACTTTGATTGACTCACATATTCAATAGCTCCAGGGAGCATAAGTCAGAGGCCAGACATCAGATAATGAAAAGAAAACCCTATGTTTCCAGTTGGCAGTTTCATCTTTCACTCACTGGAACAGTTTTATAAACAAACCTAATGGCAAGCCACTCCAGTGTTCTTGCCTGGAGAATCCCAGGGACGGGGGAACCTGGGGGGCTGCCGTCTGTGGGGTCACATAGAGTCGGGCACGACTGAAGTGACTTAGCAGCAGCAGCAGCAGGTAAGAGTAGTAGCTACACCATGAAATTAAGAAAACAGGAATGATATTTTATTCCTAGCTATATTATCATGGATAAGTAATTCAAATTTTCCATCATTTAACCTCTTTAATGGAGGGAATTTACCAGAGCTCTAATCTTAAACAGTTGGAAACTAAAAAGCACTCTTCGATTTGACTTTTTACCTTTTGAGAGAATATATAAATGTCTGGAGCAGATGATATCTATCTTTGTAGTTGAAGGTGTAATAATATTTTTCTGAAGCATATTTCCTCTTTGGTAGCATTTCTGCTGTTATTCCTTTTCATTAGTTTGTGTTTTAATTTGGTTGATCTATTTCATCAGTACAGGGCTGCCAAGCATGATAGGAAACCAAGGTGTGAGGACAATATCAGTTGCAATATGATGGCACCTGAAATAACTATTAAACAAGACACAATGTTGAAACCCAGAAAATAAGAGAATTGTGTATAAGACATAGTTTTATATCATTGGAATAAAACTAAATTATAAAAATGAGTATAAAAGTACTTTCATCTGTAAGCTTTATCAATCTTTGTGATTGATTGTAATACTTTGTAATACTTCCGAATTGGTCATAAACATTCAATTATTCATGATTTATTTATTTCCCTACGTATTCAGCAACTCTTGACTAAACTCATATTATGAGCAAAATGTAATGCCAAAATTGAAGATTTTTCTTTTTAGGATGGATGGGTAGAGGGGAATAAGAACATAAGAAAAAGTAGTAAATTTTGTTCAACAGTTAACTTATCCAACCAAATATTTAAGGGGATCTGTTATGTGCCAGGTACCACCTGGGAGTTGTGAGCATAGCAGATAATGAAACAAACCCCTGTACTTCATGGTGATTATATTCTGGTATATTAAGAAGTGTGAAGTTGTTATATCAACAATTAAAATATTTCAATTATGTTTATAAAATGTCTAGTATTGGGATCATAACTTTTAGAATATCAAATTTTATTTTAATTGCTAATATTTTTTGGCTTATTTTTTTTTCCTCTGTATTTATCTGAGGACAGTTACTCCCCCATTATGGGACTAGAGAAGAACATGACACATAGTAGAAATTCAATAACATCTGCTAAACAAGTAAACTATTCAACCTCTACATACCTCAGTATCTTCACCTATAATGATAACAATAATAGTATTAACAATGTTGATATGGTTGTGAAGTTTAACCAATACTGTCTTTAGAAATCTTCATATGATACAGGCATAAGAAGTTCAGTGTGTTAATCTCATAAAACATATATTTTAAAACAATATTATACATGAAAACTTGGTGATGATGAACTCACGGCAAAAGAAAATGTGCTTTTAGTACATCTTTTTATCTATCTCTCACATGTATTCCAGAGAGAGAAAAATACTGTGCCCACCCTCTCCCATCATTCTTAAAAGTCTAAATGTAGCTTTATTCCTGATGGTCAAATTTCAGCATTTATATTTCCTTCTTTCTATGGGTAAATGTATGTGATTTGTCCTAAATGCTTTTCTATATATTGTTTCTAATGCTGATAATCATATAAGGTATATTTTTTCTTTATTTAAAAATCTTTCTCCTGTATGTACAGTAGTGAAATTCTTTAGCTATTATCTTCTTATTGAAAACAAACCCCACTTCAAGGGGCTGGACGTGTTACACTCAGAATTCATACATGATAAGAAATTCATTCCACAAGTGGAGTAAGACCTTTAAAAGACCTTTAACTACCTCCCAGAATAAATTTGATATGCCTTACAGACCATTATGCCAACTCTTCCTCACTGTGCATGCAGATAGAACCATCTCTTGGAAGTGCTAACACTATAATTTCCATTCAGATGATGAAATTGTAATAAAAACAGTTTATTATGCTACATTTGTATATGATTGCATATTAGACTGTAGAAAGTTAACATTTTTTTTCCTACTAATAATCATTTCTTCAAGATCTAATAAATCCAAGAAGGTTAAAAACATGTTTAAACTAAAAGATTCATTCCACAGGGCAATATGTCCTGCTGGTGATACTGCTGACACTGTGTATGAGCCAAGTTAAATACTTACATATTTCTGTGCCACTTATACAGTTGTTTAAATATATTCTCCACAGTGAAAGAATTATTTATTTATGAGTAAAAATATTTGGACACAGATCTTAATTCTTGTAAAGTGCTATCTAATTCCAATTTATCCATATTCCTATTCAGTTGTGTCTTTTTGGCAAAAGTATTTTCAAGATGTTAATAAATAAGAAAGAAATATTATAAGACTGACCCAAGTGGAATTCATATCTTCTGCCTATTAAACAATTGACAAGGGCTCTGACGTGCTGGAATTTGGTGAAACCAGACCTCTGATTAAATAAGATGACTCTTTGTATGATGGCATCTACAAAAACCATTTGCTAAATCACTATATTTTAGCGTTAAAATAGGATAGGAACTATCTTGTTTAATAAATTGATTTTTAGAGATGAGAAAACTTACACAATTAAGTAACACCTAAAATATTTCATATCGTTAGAGGAAGACTTGAAATTTGGAACACAGATGACTTTCCCCTAATTGAAATGG
This sequence comes from Bos javanicus, assembly GCF_032452875.1. Lineage (NCBI taxonomy): Eukaryota > Metazoa > Chordata > Mammalia > Artiodactyla > Bovidae > Bos > Bos javanicus. Next base: position 53,679,302 of record NC_083871.1, read on the forward strand.
TCTTTATGCTGTTCTTTACTTGGTAAAATTGTCTTATCTTTAATTAAGAGTACCATCAAACTTGTTAGAAGACATTTATGTGCCAAATATCTAAAAGAATCGGGCATCCGAAAAGCTGTTAAATTGAGAAAAATTACATAAGCTCATAGTCAGATGAACATGTTATATTACATTGTGTGTGCATTAATATCAATGAGAATTCAATACTGAGATCAAATGTACAATATGCTGTCAAATGTTTAATAATTCTTCAGTGTCTAATTAAGTCTAAGAAAGCTGCACTTATGAGTGAGTCATTGTAATTTCATATTAAGTACAATATAATGAACTGGTATAAATAGGATAACACTGAAGAGCCAGTGACTTAAGCTGATTGTCTGAAAGCAGGTTTCATGCTACCATAACCTTTTAATATCAACTTAGACTTCTGTATAAGGCAGAAAGAAAAAAGAACTGCTACATGGTGCCACATGAAAAAGAGCTGGATATTCATGGGCCTTAAGTGATCAATATCTTTATCAGATCTGTGTAAATGTTGTGGGCAAGTACAATTAAAGAGCAAATAATTGGATCAGCTGACTAGGCTTAATTTCAGCTCAAGAAGCAAGTCGTTTCACTGGAGGGCACTTGTTAGGGAGCATCAGAAACAACTGCATAAGACAAATGCTTTCAAGACAATGTACAGATTATAATGGGGACTCTAGAGTCCAAGCACCTGAGCTCAAATTTTTATCCCAGCCCTGTCTGGTTGTATGATCCTGTACAAGCCACATGGCCTCTCTAGGCATTAGGTTTCCTACCTGTGAAAGAGAATATTTCTTTTATAGGCCTATTATGTGTATTAAAATGAAGTGTATACGTAAAAAAAAAAGAAAAAAAAAAACCTAGAAGAGTGTCTGGCTCATAGTAATCATCCAATAAGTGTTAATAATTCCTATTCATGGAAAAGCATTTCCACATAGTGGTTAGGCAAGGAAATTCCTCTTTAAAACCATTTAAAGAGATCTGTGTGTTTTCTGTGCATTTACACTAGAGGAAAGTCCTAAAGAATTTTACTGATAGTTCTAATTTGTACAGATTGATGAAATATCAATTATGAACAGACATGCAAAAAAACAAGAGCAGTTGAAAACACAAATGTAAAGTTCTGTTTGAAGCTGAAACAACCAAAACAAAACTGTAGATGTCCACATATGCTCTCTGAATAGAGCCATGACCAGTTGAAGACAGAGTGGATATTTGTGCTCTGTAATTACTTATCAACAGTGATTTTAGAAAAAAACCTGATAATTGTGAAACATAGAGGGGAGCAATAAAGGCCGAGAACACGAAATAGGAAGGCTGAAAGGAAGTTGAGGCCAGAACTGGAGAGGCAGCACTGGCCACTTCTGGGAATGGTTCACATTACTCAGCGAAGAGGGGATCACAGCATTATAAGCATTAGAACCAGGCACATGTATTCATTGTCTTCCAGACAGCATTCATAGATATATTAGCTATTGATAGCAATATACAATTTATCTTATAGAACAAGGAAATTCTTCTTACTACACTGTCTTTATAAAATAGAAATTGAAAGAACCTCTTCAGGTACTAAATAGGAAAGCTTTCTTACTATTTCCGACACAAAGAATGCAGTAATTCTTTTCATGTCCAAAGTGGGTAGATTTTTGGAGTCACTGTCACAGAATACTTCCTGGAAGGAAGTATTGAGCAAGCTCTGGGAGTTGGTGATGGACAGGGAAGCCTGGAGTGCTTCAGTCCATGGGGTTGCAAAGAGTCAGACATAACCCAGCAGCTGAACTGACTGACTTCCTGGAAAAAGACCAGTCCTATTTGGGTTAATCAGCCCTTTCATTTGTCTTCTGAAAAGTTCTGACAGGAATTCTTTGTAGAAAAAAGTTCCTCACCTGAAAACACAAAAAGAAACCAAATTACATTAAAGGGTATTTCTTAAAAATGTTTTTCTTGCTTTCAAATGTTATTAGGCTCATAGTTAACAAGTATAAATATATCACCCAGGAATAAATGTAAATATACTTTATATATATCCATATGTGCTACACTGCTTCAGTCGTATCCAACTCTTTGTGACCCTGTGGATGGTAGCCCACCAGACTCCCCTGTCCTTGGGACTTCCCTGGCAAGAATATTGGAGTAGCTTGCCGTGCTCTCCTCCAGGTGATCTTCCTGACTTAGGGATCAAACCTGCATCTCTTATTTTCCTGCACTGGCAGGCAGGTTCTTTACCACTAGTGCTACCTGGGAAGCCCATACTTTATATATGTGTATATGTAAATATGCCCCTGGAGAAGGGAATGGCTATCCACTCCAGTACTCTTTCCTGGAGAATTCCATGGACAGAGGAGGCTGGTAGGCTACAGGCGATGGGATGGCAAAGAGTAGACATGACTGAGCGTAGATTAACACTTTCACTTTTCAGATGTAAATATATTTGCTTAAGAGAAATTTGACTTCCTTTTCATGGGCATCTCTTTCAGAGCTTTTTCTCAAATATATTGCCAGACAGTGGAGGATAACTTTTGGTCAAGGATGTTTCAGTAGCTGAGATACGGTTTGGGATAACTAAACCTTCAAGCAAGCTTCTAGATTATTTTTTATCTAAATATTGTGTGTAGCATCTCCAAACAGAAACAGCCAGAATTCACTAAATGAAGTTGTTTACTGACAATTTTGCAACTGGGGTTTAATATCCTATCTGAAATTCTAAGGTAGACTCTTTGCCTTCTAAGTAGAGTTATATATTATAACAATATCCAGAGAATACTTTAATTAACTCAGAAATTTGGGGGAGGGCCAATGTAACAGGTAAGATTGATTGAACCCTGGAATGAAATCTGTAATTCTTTTAGTATATAATAAATTTTATATGTGTTAATATATTACATATATGTGTATACATGTTGATATACATATGTATGTATATACATATTTCTGATATGATACGGATTTCTTATCTTTCAAAGGTACCTAATACTTAACTACTATGATTATTTCCTCATCCATATATTAATATATCAAGGATTATTTTATTTTATCCCAGTCCTTAGTGTATGTAAAATTATCTCAGACCTTTCTGTTGCCATTGTTGACATTTTATTCTGGCACCCACTCTTTTAAAAGTTGATTTCTGTAGTAGTTTATTTCTTCCCATCTGTATTGGATTATGTCTGTTGTATTAATTTAATGCTTCAGGAGTGGTATTTCTTTTCTTTCTACAGTTAGGAGAAAAGGTGATCTGTTTTATGTCTGTATTCCATCTCTCATCTGCAGTGTTCTTTCTCCCATACTGAGGCATGGGGAGGATTATTTTGTACTCTCTTGGGCTGAAAAGTAACTTCTTTTTGAGGCTGAAGTTGAAAACTGATTCCTCCTTTATGCGGCACTATGACACGCCCGTGTGATGCTGTTGAAACACTCTCCCTGGCTGCTGGAGCTCAGAGGACAGCCTTTTGACCATTCCATGCCTACTGTCGGGCGGAATAGACATTCATAGACATTACCCCATTTTATCCCCACAAGAGGTATGCACAGCAAGAAATGCATTCAGCTAGATTAAATCAATTGCCTGAGGTCACATATCTAGTAAATTGCAGAGCCAGGACTCAAAAAAAAAGGTCTTTTGACATTAAATCCCTTGGTCCTTCCCATTATACTATATTGCTCTTTATTGAGTTAGTAATTCATCATGATACATGCATTGTTGTAAAAATAAAATAGAGCAGAATAGTTGTTTACATGTTCTGTTTCTGAAAATCAAGATGGCCTTCTTTGTCTGATGCTGATTAAAAACCAGCAAAATATTACAAATTGTGGACAGGCAGCTGCCTAGTTCTTTCTGATCAGCTCCTTAATATAGCAGAGTAGAATGATTTAAATTTTCTATCTTGAACAAATAGATGTATTTAGACCATATGATAATAGTGTGGGGAGGTATGGTGGGGTTGATGTGGCAGTGTTTTTTAAATGCTTCAATTATATTTAAAAGGATTTTCAAAATAAAAATAGTATTATTAATTTATGATTTCTAGTTCAGTAAACTTTTAAAATTTATTTTGTTGAATTGAAATATCCTCCTATCCTCTTCTTGTACATAAAGTTTTTAATAAAGTCCTCTGAATAAAATGTTACTCAGGAAGAGAATCAACTATTCTTTAAACTGATCATTGTTGTTCTGCTTTGTAGAAAACATCTTTGCCGCTGAAAAAGCAATAAACCCTGACTTTTACTTCAATGAATTTTTGAGTATTTGCTACAATTAGCATTTTTTACTGAAACCATATACATGATCAAGTGGCAGACCCAGAGACACTAGTTTAATTGTTAACGAGAGACTGACAGCCTACAAAATGCAGATTTCCTATCTCTTCCTATAGAAAGCCACTTTTTTCCTTCTCTTTCCGTCTCTCCTCTGTCTTCCCTTGTCTCTCCCTTTTCTTCCTCCTTTCTCTCACCTTCCCATCATATTTTCCTTCCTTTATTCCTTCCTTCCTTTCCTTCCCTTCCCTTCTTTTTTGTTTCACCAAAAATTGTATTCATTAGGATCTCTCAGTAACAAACCCAGCTTGCTTTGTACACTCCCCTATCTACTGCACACACTAGTGAGAACCTCTATTTCCAAGAGCAGAGCCAGTACATTACCTCAGTGGACCATTTAAGCAGTTCATGGCTCTAGCATTCTGGTGGGAAAATATTTAATATTTGAGCTGTGACCGAGATCACTGAGTTAGACGTCAGTGATGCTCTTCACCATACAATGTGTAGCCCAAGGCTCCCTACCAAGTGCCCATCTATGAACGCCAATAGAATATATTCTGGGGAATGCTATCAGAGAACATTTTCATTTGGGAATAATGTGATAAAGCCTCTTTTTCTCTTTGTGCTATTTCCATTTAGAAACACCCTAGAAAATATGTTTTTTATTCTGTTCTCTCTCTGTTCAAGTGTGTGCTTAGGCCAAGAGAACAGTTGAACATAAAGGAAAGGCTTGGAGTTCAGAGTGACCAGCAAATCAGGTCTTTTTCATATCTCCAGGTTGATTAGATCTTTCGAGATATTTGGACTCAATGTCAAGTAAAGACAAATGCTACATCTTGGAAATATATTGACATCCCTGAGGAAGTCTTTCAAAGTCTTCAGAAACTTCTGTGTTACATTCTCCATTCAGGGTATATTCTGAATTTCAAGTATGAATGAGGATCATGCAGAACTGCGATGTCTTTTCCCACTTTTGTTCAGTATACTTTCTGTTTTGGCATTCTTCATATTTCCATTTTATGAAGAAAGATTATCCTTTTCAAATGCCAAAGGTTTTATTCTTCTTCCTGCTGCATGAAAACGTGTGTTCATGGCAATGTTGCTTATCAGCTCATTTCAGTCACTCAGTCATGTCTGACTCTTTGCAACCCCAGGGATTGCAGCACCCCAGACTTCCCTGTCCATCACTAACTCTCGGAGCTTGCTCAAACTCATGTCCATCGGGTTGGTGATGCCATCCAACCATCTCATCCTCTATCATCCCCTTCTCTTCCTGCTTTCAATCTTTCCAGCATCAGGGTCTTTTCCAGTGAGTCAATTTTTTGCATCAGGTGGCCAAAGTATAAAAGTCTTCTATTTGAAAGCTCAGCTGATAGTCAAAATTTACTTACTTTTTTCTAATTGTTTCCACTTTCTCTGATGGGCTGTTTATACAAGCAGGTAATAAACTGTCCCTCCTTTCTCTCTACCCTGACTGTATCACACTGGACGTGCCTACATGTAGCCTTTGCCTCATATGCTTAAGTATTTTATGCTAACACAAATCAGAACATATGAAAAATTGTAGAGAGCTCTCTGGTTCAGATTTGGTAGTTGTTCCAAACTTGGAACATCCTGCCAATGATATAGCACTTAGAGCTTCCTGCTGGCTGACCAGTTATGCATGATTTCCTTGCACTTCACTGCCAAGAAGTTGTGTACTGATGGAGAATAAGATATATTGATTGGAGGTAGGCCAGTTGTTTCATTAGACATAAAAATGGCCACTGAGCTTTGGGACAGATCTATGTATTAGTCATTATAATCATTACCAGCTTCAAGAACAACAACAAAAAAGACAAATTTTTATTTTCCTTTCATGGCAGTGACAGGGTCCTCTTTGTCTGAGATCCCATAGTTATATTCAAACATTATTTGAGTCATTCTTGTAATGCTCTCTCAAAGTCAAGGACAGGCATTGCCAACTTTGTTTTACAAGACATAGGCTTTTGTCAAGGAAGAGGTTTGGCAAACAGAGAGATTACGCCAGGTCCTGTTAGAAACATAGCTGGGGATATATCAGTGCAGGCAGCCTTACTGTCATTAAAACTTTTCACCAGAAATGTATGCAGGGTTTAATGACTGATACAGATGAAACTATGATTTTACATCCAGTGAACAAATACATACTCTTTGCCTTTTATGTATGAGGTTTGGTACTAAATCATGTTCCTATGATTTTATTTCTAAGCATAAGGAGGCTAGCATTTTACTATTTGCATTTTGCAGTTAAGCATTTTCTCTGTATGACTTTATTTGAGCAGTGATTTCATAGCTTGTATTTTTCCTCCCTTTGGGATCATTGATGGTATTCATTTACATTTCTTAAACAAAAATGGTATTTTAAAGAAAATATACTTTTTATACATTAGTGAAGCTATTCATATCTTGTTTTTACTTTTCTTCCAATAATTGAAAATAAGCAAAGACTACTGGGATTCAAAGAGAACTAAGAGACAGGATTCCCCTCCATGCTTTTTAAGAAAACATTTAAAATTAGTTTTAGGTTACAAAGAGTTGTAAACAGGTACAGAGAGTTCCTATTTACCCATTATCCAGCTTTCCCTAATGTTAACATCTTCTCCAACCATGGTACACTTATCAAAACTACTGAATTAATACAATCACAGTACTATTAACTCAATTATAGACTTATTTGGATTTCGCGAGTTTTTCTATTCCAGGATCAAATCCAAGATACCACAATGCATCTGTCATGTTTCCTACCCTCCTACAGCCTTTGACACTCTCTCATTCTTTCCTTGTTTTTTACTACTTTAATATTTTTGAACATTTACAGCCTTTATGATCCTGGAAAATAACATGATTTTTATCTGTGGGCTAAATGATTAAATAGTTATTTACATAAGGACTTTTTGTTTAAACTCTTTTCCCCTCTCAATTCTTATATTCATTTTCATCTCTACTTGGTTCTCTTTTATTATATTAGGTGCATACAAAAAACATTAAGGTTAAAAGAAAGGCCAAAATTACACTTAGTCATGGAGTTTTTATGTTCAACTTTAGCTTCCAAGACCCTCCTTTAAAAGAAGAAATGCAGTCAATAGAAAGTGACTTGCCCCAGTTACTATGGATAGTCAGTGACAGAGCGGAACTACTTATGGCACTGTCTATATTAATGCATTACTTCATAGCTAACAAGCTGCCCACATAGACATGATTTCCCTTTGTTTTCACAAAAGTTATTTGTTCTGGAACATACTAGGTGAGTGTCTACCTCAGAGATTTTTGCTCTAGCTGTTTACTCATTCTAGAATGCTCTTTGTATAGACATCTCTTGGCTAATTCTCTCACTAGTTTAAAATATATAAATATAAAATATCTCAGATTCTCCTTACCATGTACCCTGATGACACACTTGTGTTCAGTCTGTGCAGCCCTCACTGCACTCCTGACCTCTATTTCCCTGATGAAATTTTTATTTTCTAGAAGTGGGGCAATAGAAAATAAATCAATGACTATGATAGTGTATTCATTAGCTAGGGCATAACCAAGTAACACAGGCTGGGTGGCTTAAACAACAGAAATTTATTTCACAGTTTTGGAGGCTAGAAGTCCAGGATGAAGGTATTGGCAGCACTGATTTCTTTTGAAGGCCTAACACCTTGGCTTGTAAATGGTCCAATGTCTTCTCATGATCTCATTCCCATGTATGTCTGTATCCTAATTGGCAGTTTTCATTAGGACACCGTCATATTAACTTAGGACCCCCGACTTGTATGACCTCATTTTACTTCAGTCACTGTTTTAAAGGGCTTCCCTGGTGGCTCAGACAGTAAAGAATTCACTTGCAATGCAGGAGACCTGGGTTCGATCCCTGGATCTGAAAGATCCCCTGGAGAAGGGAATGGCTACCCACTCCAGTATTCTTTCCTGGAGAATTCCATGGACAGAGGAGCCTGGTGGGCTATAGTCCTGGGGTCACAGAGAGTTGGACACGACTGAGTAACTAACACTTACTTTACTGCTTTTAAAACCCTGTCTCAAATATAGGCACATTCTGAAGTGATAGAGTTTAGGACTTCAACATGTGCTCTTTGTGGGGGACATAGTTCAACCCATAATAAAGAGTAAGAAAAGGTTCCAAAGGTAGAATTTAGAGTGATATTATAAATAATTGGTGTGAACTGGTGGGAAGATTCAAATAACATGTCAAAGGAGTTCTCTCTGAGGAGGTGAGCGTTAAGTCCTAAAGCTGGGAGTGAACCTGTTGTGTTCTTACTTAAGGGCCGGGTGCGCCAGGCAGTGAGAGAGAGCAGTTCACTGTTTGAGAGTGACAGAAAGTCAGGTAGTGTTAGGGACATAGCACATCAGGAAAAGAATCTTGTGAAAATGAGCTCTGTAAGTTGGATAAATTTCAAATTTTACTGTTTGTGTTTCCATAGCTATAAAATACATACAACAGAACCAACCTCAGAGAATTGTTGAGTTAAACCATATAATAATGAACAGTTTTAGCATTTAATTGATGCTCTATTTTTTTAAAAGGCTTAAAAAAGAAGAAGCAGCATTTTCTTTTTTTCACATATCATTCATTATGTTTGAAATTACACTCCAGGACACTCATTACTATAACTAATTCTAACCTAACTCTAGCAAAATGGAGGTGGCGTATTCACACATTTCCTATCACCTGACCAGCCTCAATCACTTTACAGCTGCCATCAAAATCTGACAAGCCCATGATCACTGCTCTAAAATACCTTCATTAAAAATATCCTTATCAAATATGCTGTCAAAAAATCAGGATTTGATTTGCTGTGTAGTTAACCTCCAGTTAGTTTTGGAAAAGAAAGTACATTATAATCACACTTCAACTATTAAAACAACTTCAAATTTGGTAAGTTTCTACTTATAATTTTATAAAACAATGCAAATGTCTTTTTAGATAATTACATCTAATCAGTTGTAATATAATCTATTTTAAATCCACTAAGAGGTATTTCAAAATATCAAATATGCTATTCACTCACTTATACACATGTATTAGGAAGTGAAATACAAGAGATAACATTCTCTGCAAGCTGAAACTTTATTAATGAGGGTGATAAATTAATGATGTTTTAGAAGATGTAATTTCTGTTTCAAAAGAGTGTAGACAGGTTAAACTGGGTTCAGATATTTCATCCTTACAAACTGTGATTCTGCAAATTACCCTTTATTTCATTCAATTGTGACTTTTTTTTTATTCTAAAGAAGACTTTGCCTTTCTGAAGCAGCCTTTAAGGGATCATTCTACACCATACTCAGTTGTCAGCATTGCCCCTGGGTTGTTCAGATAAGAGTGAGATGCTGAAACACGTTTTGGACTTTCCATAAAAAAATATAATATCTGCAGTGTCATCCACATTGATTTTGTAGTTCTCTGAGAAATGTTTCTACGTAGAGAGTCAGCATTTCTGAAGCATTTCTTCCTTACTACAAAATATTATCCAGATTTCCAAAAAAGTTCCTTCTAAGAAGTGTGTCAAAGATTTTATTGTATTTTTAATATCACAGTGACTGTAAAATACAAATTTTTAATAAATTTTGGTTAAATTAATGAATGCATCTCAGAATGCCCCATAGTGTGATTTACAGTATTATTGTAAGACTGATTTTTGAGTTACTCAACTAATTTTGAGTTATTTGCTGATGAAAGAATTTTAGAGATTCATTAATAAAGTAGGACAGGGAATTATAGTAACCATGACTTAAATTAAAGTTTTAAATTCATTTTGTGAATTTTTATCCCTATAATGTGCCCATTGCTCATCCAGATTTTTTAAGGGTCTAGGTTCATCTAAACCTGGGCCAGAGATGGTAAATTAGATTTTGTATTGAGGACGATGTTAATCATTTGTGTGGTGCCCACCTGAAGCCTGAAGATTAGAAGGAATCTGAGGTCATGCCCAAGCTCATTAGGGCTACAGTGATTAGTTCTGTCTGCCTTGGAGGCTGGGTGGAAGTATTAACATGGCATTTCTCACCCCTGAATTCGGGAATATTTTTTAGCAGATTAAAATTTCCATATTCTACAATTGTTTTACCCTTTGAGGGCAAGCTTCCTCCATCACCCAGCACTCTTGTATTCATACTCCCTATTTTCTTTTCAAAGTTTGCTCTCAGGAGGGAATAAAAGACTCATTAGTAATACCAGTAACAACAACATTATTCTCATTTTGAACACACCTTTTCTGTCAGGCACTGTCCTAAATACTTTGCATGCATTGCTGTGTTAGTCGCTCAGATGTATCTGACTCTGCAACCCCATGGACTGCAGTCCGCCAGACTCCTCTGTCCATGGGACTCTCCAGGCAAGAATACTGGAGTGGGTTGCGATTTCCTTCTTCATTGCATGTATTTGTGAAATGTAAAATGACTAAGGAGTAGGAATTATTCCTGATTTACAGAAAAAGCTCAGATAGTTGCATAATCTCAGAGCAGTAAGTGCCTGGTTCGGAATTCAAGCCCAAGCCTTTCTGACTCCAAAGCCTGTGATCATAACTATCACACTTACCAAGAGAATGTGATGACATTGAACCTTAAGACACATGGACAAGAGATAACTTTTTAAAAAACAATATAAATTATCTCTCTCGCCTCAAGAATAGACCTAATATAACCTGCTTTACGTATCTCTTCACTCTGCAAAGCAGTTGTCTTAAAAGTTTGTAATGATAGGATGTGAAGTCGCTGGACGTGCTATGCAGAAATTGTTTCAAACAAAGCTACCGTGGAGTCACCACGGCCCCTGAAAGTCCCAGGAAAGTGGCAGAAGCACTCCCAGTACTGTTGGAGAGAGTCCCCCATAGTTTTAACATATCGTGGTAGTTGCTAAATCATGAATTAAGAACTCAGGTTTTAGGAGCCGACAACGCCAAGGACCTCGTGGTCCCTGGTGACCTTTGAAGGAAGCTGATTCTTACGTTTCAGATATAATAACCAAATAGACTTCTCATCATCATTGTCAAAAGGAAGCCAAATTACTTAATCGCTGTTTTGCTAGTACAGAGGAAAGAATACCATAGTGATTCATGGAACTCCACTGGGTTAGAAGGCACCATGTGTAGCCTATTTTAATGTTTGGCTTAATCCTGGGTTTAAAAATAAAACATAAAAAATACAATGATTTCATTTACCATCTTCTCTTTTTTAACCTACTGCCCAGAGTTGTACAACTTAATCTTTGGAAATGACTGATCACAGGACTCAGGCTTTTTATTTAAAATAGTGTGTGTGTGTGTGTTTGTGCACAGGTGCATGCACACGCCTGCATATACATGAATATGTGTGCTGGGAGGTGTGTTTTGACTGTCTACAGGTAACAGGCAGTCATACAGTTAAAGTATCAGCAGTTAGGAGAAGCTGAACCAATCATGGATCTTTAGTCTTCAAATATCTTTTTAAGTCAGAAACTGAAAATAGAGATTCTTGACTTCTCACATAATCATAGAGCACGATTTTTCTCTTGGAGTTAACAAAACAATTACTTCCAGTTTTAGTCAAGAACTATAAATCTTAAGAGGTGAAATGTCAAGTTGGTGAGAAAAGGCAACCTTTCAAGTGGAAAATTCTCTATATTAAGTTAATGTTCAGTGATATTTAGGTACCCATTTTGATACATCTGTAGAGGCCATGTCTCACTGAGAAATTAAGAGTTAAATGAATAGAAGAAAAGTATAAATACAATTGAGGTTTTTTTCAGAAGATGAAACAAAAGTTAACAGGTTTAGTGATATCTATGAAACATGGTAATGTTAAAGCATATTAAATTGTGATTCCTCAATTGGCCCAGTATTTATGGTAGCATGCTAATAAACTTCCAAATTAATGAATTTCCAAAAGAAGATAAAAGATGGTATTGAAAATCAGGAAGATTACTTTCTAAGAAGCCTCATTGATATCAGCTTTTGAAAGGCAAAACATCTAGTTTAACTTACCTTTCAGGTAGCTTTCAGGCTGCATCTTTTCCTAATGAATCTTAATAGTAAGAATATGGAAATCAAAAATTAAAATTAAAAATAATAAATGCACTGATTATAGATGTTAGCTTAAGCATTTTCTTGACTGATTTGATGATTGAAATAACAGGTGAATTCATGTAGTTTCTAATAGTAAAATAGAATTATTTTCATTGAAGGCATTTTAGTAGATAAAGTATTTTCATAAACAGCATGTAGCAGCAAATCGCAAAGGAAGAGACAGAAAATATTTGATAGCTTATAAGACTCATCTCTGGGCCTGGCTACTTAACTATTTCTCTAAAGCTGTCTCATCTTTTGTATCCTGGAAAGGTTTACAGACAAATTGTCAGTTGTGGGAAGGTTAGACTTGATTTTATTTTGTTGTTTTTGACCATTAGTAATGAAGAAAGTCTTGCCTCACTGGCAACTATTCACTGACATGTTTAAATGATGCAAATGAATCTTTTAGGGTCTTCCTTCCTTAAAATAAGAATGAAGAATCTTTAAAAATAGAATTCTGTTTTTATCAAATGCTTTGAATGCACAATGGTATAATTTCATTAAATCATTCTGAGAACAGTATATTCTGCCTTCTTTACCATGGTTAATACAGATTTCCTCTCGTAATCTTATGCCCAAATAATGCTCATTTATCACAGTGGAACTTGTACACATATATAATAACTTAGCCTCTGGTTGGTACAAAGAATTTAATTCTAGTATAAAAGTCCAACAGCAAACAGCAGAACTTTCTTAAGGGATTTCAAGACATGGTTAAAAAGTGAGGAAATGGTTTTGGGATTTTGTTGGCTGATAGGAAAAGAAATCTTTCAGCTATCACAAGTGATGTCAGCAAGATATTTCTGTGAACAGGGAACACAGCAGGATTTACTTACAGGTTGTCAAGGATAGGGGTGGTTGAAGTTCTTCCCTGTGGTATTCATTCATTTCTTGAGTGCTGTTACAATTATTTGCTTCAGCCAACAGGATCTGAAATGCATACAAAAAAGCATATAAGTATTCGAATTTTCAATGAAAATCTCAATCCTAATTAACTGTAAATCAGTAAAGCCGGCTAGCCTGAGGTAGGTTAAAATGAGAACTTTGTACATGAAAGGCTACATATGCCCCCAAAATCTAAGAATTTCCTAGTTGCAAACCTCTAAATCGCTATGTGCAACTTTCTTGACTTCAATTACCTTCCTAAGGGAAGTGAGAGCAGGTTAACCAAGCCAAATAGGAGTCTGTGTTGTCAGAGAATGTCTTTTTTTTTTTTTTTGCTCGTATAGCGAATGCGATAGATCTTAATGGGAGTAGACTTCTGGTCCTGTCATGTGGAGTGGAACAAAGTTAAAATTTCTGCTTTCCTGATTAGCTGAATTACACCCCTGGGGCCTTAGACCTCGAGGAATAGTGTCCCTTTAGCACTTTCCTTGTGCCACTCTTGAGAGATTTAGCACATTACTGCTTCATCAAGTTATCAGTGTGCTTATTTTTTCTTGTAAGACTTATAGTTCTTTAAGGTCAATAGCCATGCCTTATACTTCTTTGTAGGTATATTTACAGTATTACCAGTTACTGAACATTGCAATAGTGTATGCTCAAAAATACCCAATTGCTTGTAATAAAAGAGATGACAAGTTATGCTATCAGTTAAGTGACAGGAGAGAAGAATTCTCACTTTATCAAGATAGACTGTTTCAAACTTTTGCCAAGATTCCTCTCTCACTCCTCATGTCCTAACTGTACTTTCTATTGATTTACTGACTTTGTTGGTTTTCTTTTCTGCTCATCTCAAATCAGAGATAGGTTGACACTGGCAAAGGAATAATCACTGCAAAGCATGACACATGACACACGGCTCCCCAAAGTTGTGGTCACCTCTCTCCAGACTGGAAGGTAGTCATGAAGGCTGTGGTATATATAGCAACTTCCTGATCAGGTCTGTGTCTACATGGAAGGCAGATGGGGGCTGGCCATACCCCAACCTTTCCAGCTTATCTAGTGTAACAGTTACATTTTTAACCATGCCAGGTACTGTAGCTGAGCATTTTCCTGTTTTCAATTATTTTATTTAACCCTATGTAGAGGTTCGAGTAAGGTCTTATAATCCATATTACAATGTTTGTGTAAAAACTGAGGAGTTAAAACCACTGATGATTTGGCTCTGTACAATTTTAATATAAAATATTCTTTTCTCAAAATAGAGATTTTTTTTGGTATTTGATGAACACCAGACATAACAATACACTGTTCATCTGCCCTTCCGTGAAAACAAGCTCATTGAAACTGACCATTTAGGATCCTTCTTTTTCTTTCTCTCTGTCCCTCTCCAGTGAATTGACTGTGTTGAGTTTGAACCAAATCTACAGACAAGTAATGGGAAAGTCTGCAAGTCTTCACTTTCTGACATCCTTTTTTTCCCTACAATGTTTTAAAGTTTTGTGTTTTTTTGGAGGCACTGGGAAACTGCATGAGTCTACAGAAAGGATTTATGTTTTTCTCCTTTTAATTACAAGGTTACTGGTAGTTTCTGCTCACTCAGCTCCTGAATCCTAACTTAGTAAAGGTATTTACTATAATATTTACAATATTACTTTCATTGCATACTTGTTCAGAGAGTGGATTGGGGTATGTATTCAGTCTCTAGCTTATTAAATGATAATGAAGATATCAATCATACTTCAAACAAAATATTACTGGGGGATTACAGTATATTTAACCTGGGTTTAGAGTGTTTATCTAGGACAGTCTTGATCATATTTCTCAATAGTTATTCTCACTTGTATATTCTATAAATACAAATAGAATTATTTCTGAGCTTGTTTGGAGCCTTTTAGTGATAGGGTAGTGCAGAGAAATTGATGTTATACTTGGTAAACTGTTAGTTTCCTTGGAAATTACTTGTCTTAATTATCCTATACTGTTTCATTTCTTGTCTATAATATCGTTTAATTTTCTTGCAGTTAGCCTTTAATTTGCTTATTATTTTTAACAAAGCATTTTAATAAACTATTTTATAAAGATTTTATGTTTGCTTTATAAATCTTGATTCTTGAAACAGTTTCTGAAGACTATATATTAGAAAGCTGTAAAAAATTTGTTAGTGTATATTAACTGAACAAGATTTACTCAAGATATCTCTAATGTAACCTTAGTCTCCTCAGGCTGTCATAATAGAATACCATAGGCTGAATGATTTAAACAACAAAAAATGATTTCTCACAGTTCTGGAGGTTCAAGACTAGGGGGCCAGCCTTGCAGGGTTCTGGTAAGCCTTTCTTCTTGACTTCTATGTGCCATCATAGCTCTGTGTGCTTACATTGCCTTTCTTCAGTTCAACTGCATGGACAGAGAGTGGGAACTCTCATCCCTCCTCTTCTTATAAGGCCACCAATCCTATTGAATTAGAACCCCACCCTTACAATGACATTTAACTTTAATGACCTCCTGAAAGCACTATATCCAAATACAATTATATTGAAGGTTAGGGCTTCAATATATGAATTGGGAGTGAGGGATACAATGCAATCTATAGCACTCTAAGTTCTATACATTTGTAATTTATACTCTACTAATGACAAGGATTTTGATTATAGGTTGTTTGATTCATTGATTTAGTAACCTATGCACTCATCAAACACTTGTAGACAACTTCTTATATGTCAGGCAGTAGACTAGTGCTCTAGTTATGAAGATTAAAAGCCATTATTTTTGTCTGCTGTGAGTCCATGTATAGTGGGAAAATCAGTCTAGTACAAAGAATTAACATACAGTATGGTTAATTGCTATAATCAGGAGACTTGCCCAGTAGAATTTAGTTGAACAAATGAAAGAAGGGAAACAAGAAGTAAATCCATTAGGATTTAGAAGACTTGAATGACTCTATTAACTCACTTGAGATAATTGAGATTTATAGAACATTCCAACCAATAACAGCAGAATACATACTCTTTTTAGGCTCATATGTACCATTCATAAAGTATATCATATGCTGAACTTAAAGGCTAATCTGAAAGAAAATAAGAATTGGAAATCATAAAAAAGTATTTCAGTGACAAAATGGAAGTAACTTAGAAGTCTCTGACAAAGTACCTGAAAAACTTCGAAATATTTGGAAATTAAATTATACGTTTCTAACTGATTTATGAGTCAAAGGTAAAAACATAATGAATATTAAAAATAGTTTGACCCAGATGAAAAAAAAATATATCAAAATTTGTTTCTTGCATCTAAAGCAATGATTAGCTTCAGTCTCTTTCTTCAGGGAGTTAAAATCCTTGGATGCTCAACAACTAGGGAGAAGCTGAGAGCTCATTCTGTTTTTCAGAAGCATTTTGATCAGTTTATTGTATTAGAAGCAATCTGGGGGGATTGGGAGATAAAATATAAGATTTAAGTGTTATTATTTTAACTGCATTACTGAGAAATCATTTTCATGCAATAATAAGGTATCCATCTTAAACATACAGTTTAATGTGTGTGTGTGTGTGTGTGTGTGTGTGTATGCATGTGCGCACACTCACGTGCTCAGTTGTGTCCAACTCTTTGAGACCCCATGGACTGTAGCCCGCCAGTCTCCTCTGTTCATGGAATTTTCCAGGCAAGAATACTGGAATGGGTTGCCATTTTCTATTCCAGGGGATCTTCCTGACCCAGCGGTTCGAACCAGGGTCTCCTGCATCTCCTGTATTGGCAGGCAGATTCTTTACCACTCAACCACCTGGGAAGCCTCAATAGGGTGGTAAAATCACCAAGATATGAAATATTTCCATCACCCAAAAAAACCCCTCTTGTCACTTTGAAACTGATATCCTCCTCACACTCCCAACCCCAAGCACCCACTGATCTGCATTCTGTCCCTGAAGTTTTGCCTTTACTAGGATTTCTTGTAAATGTAAATATGGAGTCTTTGTGTGTGTGTGTATGTTACTTTTTCACTTAGCATAGCATTATAGAATTTTACCCATGTTCTATATATTTACATTTTGTTTTTTGTTACTGAACGAATTTCATTTTTAAAGATATATAAAATTTGTTTTGCAGTTGTTAGACATTTGAGTTTATTCCAGTTTGGGGTTTTTATGAAGAAAGCTTCAGTGTACATATGTTTACCAGTCTTTGTGTGGACGTTTCTGTCTCTTTTGAGTGAGATGCTGGATTGTGTGGTAGGTGTAAAATTCCTAGTATCTTTCTTATCCCTGAATTTTATCCTTGGATACCTCAAGCCAGTAAAGCTTTTTGCCTTCTGGGACTGCAAGTATTATGGGGAATGCAAAGGGGAGCATACTTGCAAATCCCACTAAGAGCTGATTTCTTTTTCAAAGGTTAGATCTCCTCGTAGTTTATACCTACTTTCCACCCCCCAACCCCACCCCCTGGCCCTGAAGGTTCCCATGCTCATGTGTAGTTTATAGACAGCCAGGATACTGAGCAGAATTTGTGTTTATATTTTAAAATCTTAGTCCTTGTATATTGGCTATTTTGCTTACAGGATTTCTTGCTTAAATACCCAGCTGGTCTGCTGCTTGTACTTTATCATTTGCCACAATGAGCTGCTTAAGACCATGATTCTTCACCTACTTAGATGTGGGGCAGCTTGTGAAGTACTCAAGGCAAGAAGACCACAGACTCACAGTTCTCACCTGATACAGTAGCAATCTTTGAAAGTAAACTAGTCTCAAGATTCTACATGACTTGTAATTCCCTGTGCCTTCAAATAGTTAGTCTTAATAACTTTGTCCAGATTTTATAATTGTTAGTTAATTAGGATAGGATTGCCTAGCATTACCAGAGCAGTCTTATTGTTTTTTGTTTATAGTAATTAACAAAGAAATATTTGGAAAGATATTCATCAAATATCTAGAAAGATATTCATTAAAGTAGTTATTATTTTTCAATGGAGGAATTTCAGATACTTTTTCTTTTTTCATACTTTTCTATATTTCTTGATTTTTCAATTACGTTATCTTTATAATCAGGAAAAAAGAACATTCTAGGTTATTACTTTCATTTGTAATAGTTTTCAAGAACAAGAACACTGTAAGTTGAAGTTGAGTGTAATTTTAGAGACTGTTAAAGTGCTTAAAGAATTATTTTAAAGCAAATTATTTTGTAATTAGTAGAAAATTATTTTGAATTCAATAGCACCCCACTCCAGTACTCTTGCCTGGAAAATCCCATGGACAGAGGAGCCTGGTAGACTGTAGTCCATGGGATCACTAAGAGTCAGACACAACTGAGCGACTTCCCTTTCACTTTTCACTTTCACACATTGGAGAAGGAAATGGCAACCCACTCCAGTGTTCTTGCCTGGAGAATCCCAGGGACAGGGGAGCCTGGTGAGCTGCCATATATGGAGTCGCACAGAGTCGGACACGACTGAAGCAACTTAGCAGCAGTAGCAGTAGCAGTAGAAATTTATTTTGAATATTTAAAAAAATTTAGAAAATTATTTTGTAATTAGTATAGCTTTATGTTTTATGTAAAAACCTCCCATTAAGGTGGTACTTTAAAAGATTTGTTGGGCTTTAAAATTCTGAAAAAGATGGGAATACCAGAACACCTGACCTGCCTCTTGAAAAACCTGTATGCAGGTCAGGAAGCAACAGTTAGAACTGGACATGGAACAACAGACTGGTTCCAAATAGGAAAAAGAGGGTGTCAGGGCTGTATATTGTCAACCTGCTTATTTAATTTATATGCAGAGTATATCATGAAAAATGCTGGGCTGGATGAAGCACAAGCTGGAATTAAGATTGCTCGGAGAAATATCAATAACCTCAGATATGCAGATGACACCACCCTTATTGCAGAAAGTGAAGAAGAACTAAAGAGCCTCTTGATGAAAGTGAAAGAGGAGAATGAAAAAGTTGGCTTAAAGCTCAACATTCAGAAAACGAAGATCATGGCATCTGGTCCCATCACTTCATGGCAAATAGATGGGGAAACAGTGGAAACAGTGGCTGACTTTATTTTTTGGGCTTCAAAATCACTGCAGATAGTGATTGCAGGCATGAAATTAAAAGACACTTACTCCTTGGAAGGAAAGGTATGACCAACCTAGAGAGCATATTAAAAAGCAGAGACATTACTTTGCCAACAAAGGTCCATCTAGTCATGGCTATGGTTTTTCCAGTAGTCATGTATGGATGTGAGAGTTGGACTATAAAGAAAGCTGAGTGCTGAAGAACTGATGCTTTTGAACTGGGCTGTTGGAGAAGACTCTTGAGAGTCCCTTGGACTACAAGGAGATCCAACCAGTCCATCCGAAAGGAAATCCGTCCTGGGTGTTCATTGGAAGGACTGGTATTGAAGCTGAAACTCTAATATTTTGGCCACCTGATGAGAAGAGCTGACTCATTTGAAAAGACCCTGATGTTGGGAAAGCTTGAAGGCAGGAGGAAAAGGGGATGACAGAGGATGAGAGGTTTAGATAGCATCACTAACTCAATGGACATGGGTTTGGGTGGACTCTGGGAGCTGGTGATGGACAGGGACCTGGCATGCTGCGGTTCACAGGGTCTCAAAGATTTGGACATGACTGAGTGACTGAACTAATACTGAACTGATACCCACAGGTACCTTAAAATGTTGTCTTATTTTTACAATTAATTTGTATTAGTATAACATACTTTCAATTCCAATAAATATGTTAGCTGATTTTTTTAAGTCACAGTATTATCTTTTAGGGGCATCTTCCAACCTGACTGTGGCTCAGACCATGAACTCCTTATTGCCAAATTCAGACTTAAATTGAAGAAAGTAGGGAAAACCACTAGACCGTTCAGGTATGACCTAAATTAAATCCCTTATCATTATACAGTGGAAGTGAGAAATAGATTTAAGGGCCTAGATCTGATAGACAGAGTGCCTGATGAACTATGGAATGAGGTTCGTGACATTGTACAGGAGACAGGGATCAAAACCACCCCCATGGAAAAGAAATGCAAAAAAGCAAAATGCCTGTCTGGGGAGGCCTTACAAATAGCTGTGAAAAGAAGAGAAGCGAAAAGCAAAGGAGAAAAGGAAAGATATAAGCATCTGAATGCAGAGTTCCAAAGAATAGCAAGAAGAGATAAGAAAGCCTTCTTCAGCGATCAATGCAAAGAAATAGAGGAAAACAACAGAATGGGAAAGACTAGGGATCTCTTCAAGAAAATCAGAGATACCAAAGGAACATTTCATGTAAAGATGAGCTTGATAAAGGACAGAAATGGTATGGACCTAACAGAAGCAGAAGCTATTAAGAAGAGGTGGCAAGAATACACAGAAGAACTGTACAAAAAAGATCTTCACGACCCAGATAATCACAATGGTGTGATCACTGACCTAGAGCCAGACATCCTGGAATGTGAAGTCAAGTGGGCCTTAGAAAGCATCACTACGACCAAAGCTAGTGGAGGTGATGGAATTCCAGTTGAGCTATTCCAAATCCTGAAAGATGATGCTGTGAAAGTACTGCACTCAATATGCCAAAAAATTTGGAAAACTCAGCAGTGGCCACAGGACTGGAAAAGATCAGTTTTCATTCTGATCCCAAAGAAAGGCAATGCCAAAGAATGCTCAAACTACTGCACAATTTCACTCATCTCACATGCTAGTAAAGTAATGCTCAAAATTCTCCAAGCCAGGCTTCAGCAATATGTGAACCGTGAACTTCCTGATGTTCAAGCTGGTTTTAGAAAAGGCAGAGGAACCAGAGACCAAATTGCCAACATTTGCTGGATCATAGAAAAAGCAAGAGAGTTCCAGAAAAACATCTGTTTCTGCTTTATTGACTATGCCAAAGCCTTTGACTGTGTGGATCAAAATAAACTGTGGAAAATCCTGAAATAGATGGGAATACCAGACCACCTAATCTGCCTCTTGAGAAATTTGTATGCAGGTCAGGAAGCAACAGTTAGAACTGGACATGGAACAACAGACTGGTTCCAAATAGGAAAGGAGTACGTCAAGGCTGTATATTGTGACCCTGTTTATTTAACTCATATACAGAGTACATCATGAGAAATGCTGGACTGGAAGAAACACAAACTGGAATCCAGATTGCTGGGAGAAGTATCAATAACCTCAGATATGCAGATGACACCACCCTTATGGCAGAAAGTGAAGAGGAACTCAAAAGCCTCTTGATGAATGTGAAAGTGGAGAGTGAAAAAGTTGGCTTAAAGCTCAACATTCAGAAAACGAAGATCATGGCATCCGGTCCCACCACTTCATGGGAAATTGATGGGGAAACAGTGGAAACAGGGTCAGACTTTATTTTTCTGGGCTCCAAAATCACTGCTGATGGTGATTGCAGCCATGAAATTAAAAGACGCTTACTCCTTGGAAGGAAAGTTATGACCAACCTAGACAGCATATTCAAAAACAGAGACATTACTTTGCCAACAAAGTTTCGTCTAGTCAAGGCTTTGGTTTTTCCTGTGGTCATGTATGGATGTGAGAGTTGGACTGGAAGAAAGCTGAGCGCTGAAGACTTGATGCTTTTGAACTGTGGTGTTGGAGAAGACTCTTGAGAGTCCCTTGGACTACAAGGAGATCCAACCAGTCCATTCTGAAGGAGATCAGCCCTGGGATTTCTTTGGAAGGAATGATGCTAAAGCTGAAACTCCAGTACTTTGGCCACCTCATGCGAAGAGTTGACTCATTGGAAAAGACTCTGATGCTGGGAGGGATTGGGGGCAGGAGGAGAAGGGGACGACAGAGGATGAGATGGCTGGATGGCATCGCTGACTCGATGGATGTGAGTCTGAGTGAACTCCGGGAGATGGTGATGGACTGGGAGGCTTGGCGTGCTGCAATTCATGGGGTCGCAAAGAGTCAGACACGACTGAGCAACTGATCTGTTCTGATCTGATCCAACCTGAAAAATGATACAAGGAGATAGTAGTAACTGTTACTCATTGATAATTGACCAAATGCCAGCTACTGCTGTTAATGCTTTACACATTTTTGAGCTGTTCAGTCCTCTAAATACTCCTATTGTGCTGTGCTCAGTGATGCCAGATTCTTGCAACCCCATGGACTGTAGCCCACCAGACTCCTCTGTCCATGAAATTCTCTAGGCAAGAATACCGGAGTGGGTGCCATTTCCTACTCATAGGTATCTTGCTGACCCAGGGATTGAACTCTTGTCTCTTGCATCTCTGCAGATGGAATTGGAATCTTTACCAGTGTGCACCTGGGATGCCCCAGATACTCCTAATGCTGCTGCTGCTGCTGCTAAGTTGCTTCAGTCGTGGCCGACTCTGTGCGACCCCACAGATGGCAGCCCACCAGGCTCCCCCGTCCCTGGGATTCTCCAGGCAAGAGTATTGGGGTGGGTCCCATGGCCTTCTCTGGATACCCATAATAAGTAGGTTCAAAACTGATGGCTTCCCAGGTGGTGCTAGTGGTAAAGAATCCACCTGCCAATGCAGGAGGTACAAGAGATAAGAGTTCAATCCCTTGGTTGAGAAGATGCCCTGGAGTAGGAAATGGCACCCTACTCCAGTATTCTTGCCTGGAGGACTCCATGGACAGAGGAGCCTGACGGGGTTCAGTCCATGGGGTTGCAAAGAGTCTGACATGACTGAGCATACATACACTTAACTATACACTTAATATGATCTTTCTTTTATAGATTAGGAACCTGAGGTTTAGAAAGATTGAGTGTTTTTCTTGGATTTCTAAGTTGGTAAACAGAAGGGCTTGCAATCCTTAGATTTGAGTCCAGACTGTATGCCCACTGTCTCTACCACCACACGATACCATATTACACAGAAATGGGAGTGTGAGAATAGGGGATGGGATTTCATGGCCATCCTTTCTCAAAATTAGAGGGTAGAAAATATTGCCAAAAAACTAAAGATCTTCTTCAATGATTTCCGAAGCCTAAATCAGGCTAACATTTTGCCATGGTCTTTTAGCATTGGTACAAGTTTAAGGCAAGATGACGTCTTCTAGGTCTGTAATTTAGTATTTTGGTTCTCAGCTGTTTTGACTTAATGAAGAATTTACAAAAAACATATCTTTTCATACCCTGTATCCCAGAAATGAATCTTATTTAAATTCTCCCTTAGTTTAAATTTCTAAAAAGTGGGATTGTTATTTCTTAATGTCAGTTTAGTGGGAAAAGCCCCACAGTACAGGACCGTTGACTTTCTGTATCCATAGTTCCACATCAATGATTCAACCAACCACAGACCAAAAATATTTTTAAAAATTCCAGAAAGTTCCAAAAAATAAAACAAATTTGCTGCTTGCTGGCAATGACTTATCTTACATTTACATTGTATTTACAATGATTTACATAGTATTTACATTATATTGGATATTTTAAGTAATACAGAGAATGATTTATAGTATATGGGAAAATTGTGTAGGTTATATGCAAATACTCCATCATTTTATATAAGGGACTTGAGCAACCAAGGATTTTGGTATTCCTGGGGGTCCTGGAACCAGTCTCCCATGGACACTGAGGGATGACTGTAGTGTACAGAAGCTTCTCATTTTTCTCATTCTCTTTTTCTTACTAAAAAAATACTCGAGTTTTAGTAGAATAAATGGCTGCTTGGCCAAACCACAGTTGACCCTTGAACAACATGAATTTGAACTGCACAGGTCCACTTACAAATAGATTTTTTTGCTGGTAAGTACTACATATATACAGTACTACATGATCCACTGTGATCCATGGGCACAGAACTGTGGATATGAAGGGTTGAGTAGAAGATAAGTTTCAATTACTCAGAGGGTCAGCGTCTCTAACCCTGCATTGTTCAGTGTTCAACTGTACATTTTGCTGCTTTCCTTTTAGTTAAGTATGATAGTCTAACTACTTCTGACCAAAATCATGTAAACCAAAGTGAAATATCCAACTGAAATCACATCTTGCAAAGGGAAAGTGTTTATTTTCCACTTCCTTTTCTCTCCCTTTTCTGCTAGCTGGGAAAATGGGTATAAGCAGACAAACTACCTTGGATCTAGGGATTAAAACTATGCATTAAGAATGGCAGGATCCACCTATATAAGTAAGTGTAAGTGTTAGTCGCTCAGTCGTGCCCAACTCTTTGTGACCCCATGGACTACAGCCCACCCACCAGGCTCCTCTGTCCATGAGATTTCCAGGCAAGGATACTGGAGTGGGTTGCCATTTCCATCTCCAGGGGATCTTCCCAACCCAGGGATCAAACTCGGGTCTCCTGCACTGCAGGCAGATTCTCTACCCTTTACCAGCTACAAGGGGCCTGGATCATTTTCTTCTGTACAGTGAAATGAAAGAAAATTTGTTCTTCCTGTGTTATTTAAATGATATGTTTTAAAATCTATATGACTTAAATCATATGTTTTAAATCAGTGTCATTTAAATCTTGTATCTTGTTGTCTCTTTGTTATAGTAATGTAGTCAGAATCAAAATGTAAATGTAAATGTTGGTATCTGATAGTGGGATATTGTCATGATAAAATCCAATATATGTGGTATAGGCTTTGTAGTCAGGCAGTGGAAGGCCAGGGGTCCTATATTGTAGTCTGACAAGCTAGTGACTCTTGCTATACTAAGGAAAAAACATTTAGTATAAAACTGTTACCTGTGATAATTTTAGAGATATGCACATCTTTCCTGGAACTTCAATTCTAGGGTAAGTGGTGAGAAAAAATAAAAATGTTGGTATACTTTAGCAGATTCTTTCTACTTCTAGTAACTAGGAGAGAGAGAGATTTAGCTAATTATGAGCCAGTTTGCAAGCAAAAAACTGAAAGAAACAAAACCCGTCTAATGGAGTACTCTGTTCTATTAATCAAAATAAGCACAGATCCTAAAATATCAAGATATATTTTTTCAGAGGAAGGTGTTTTTTCTTTTTCTTTTTTTGGTCATAAAACCAGTGTCAGCAGTCACTGAAGAGTTCTCAATAATGATCTTTCAAAGTCAAGATTTTATCTGGCTTAGAAATAGAAAGGCCATCTCACATTGAGAGAACAGACTGATTGGAAATGTAATTTTTGTTCAGTCTTTTCACCTGCTAGCTTTTGGGGTAATTTGATTGTCAAAGAGTGAATTTGTTGAAAAGGGGGGTATATCAAATTGGTTAAAAAGAAGTATTAATGTGTATTGTATGACAAATCAACGTTAAAACACTCAGATTATAAGTGAGACAAATGCCTTACATTACCCCCCAAAAAAGTCAATCTATATTGATTATGAGTTCAGTAATTGGGACCTTACAAGATTAGTAAAACCAAATATATGTGAACCACAAACAGCAGAAAAGAAGGTGGCTGCCGAGAGCCTTTCTAGAAGATGCCATATTAAATGTTCTCAGAAAATTGGAGCAACCAGCTTCCAAGGTCAGTTTAATAATATTATCTCCTATCCATGCTGCTAAGGTAATTGCCATTAAATTGAGGTGGGGAGGGGCAGCAGCCTGAGCCCAGGAACTACTATATAAATGAAAGTCTGAAGTCATAAAAAGCTATACCCAGTGAAGATTCTTTCACTTGGCTTACTTCAAATGGGCTGGCTGGAATCAAAGTGATGGAAGGAATTGCTGGGTAACCACAAGGCTGCACTTCAAGAGCCTGTGGCTACCGAACCTCTCAAACAACCTCTGTTTCCTAAGGTCTACACCAGCAGCATAAGGCTGCCAGGAGATACTCTTCAGTCCCAGTTCCATTTGCGGTCACAGAGAAACAATTACAAAAAGGTAAAGGAAGGACTACAGAGAACACTGGACAAAGGAGTTATTTCCAGAAACCATGGCAAAGAGTAGGGCTAACCAGGGAATTACACAGCATGAGGTCTTCAAAATTCACAATCAGCAGGATTTGATGATTGGTTGCCCCTTCTTCTTTCTTTTGAATTTGGGTTTTTATTGCAGTTTACTGTTCCAATCCGAGCATTGTATATTGAGGGAGTATGTGGAAGGCATATGTCTTTTAGTTTATAAGTCACAGGACCACATTCTGTGCTGAAAAGTACTGTACTTCACTCAGATGTGTGACGTTTTTGTTGGCTGTGTCTCTGCACTCTTCCCCTCAGGGAAGAGTGAAAATGTGTTTTATGTAAGCAATAAAAATGTGTATGGCTGTATGGATGGCCAGAGGGTGTCACCGTAGACGTAACTGCTAGTGTCCTTGATATCCCTGGTGACTCACTGGTAAAGAATCCACCTGCCAACGCAAGGAGATGCAGGGGATGTGGTTTCAATCCCTGGGTCAGGAAGATCCCCTGGAGAAGGAAATGGCACCCCTCTTCCAGTATTCTTGCCTGGAGAATTCCATGGACAGAAGAGCCTGGTGGGCTACAGTCCATGGGGTCGCCAAGAGTCGGATGCAACTAAACAACAATAATGGATATATGGATGACCAGAGGGCATAACTATGGATGTAGCTATCGGTGCCCTCAATATTCTTTCTGCTTTATGTATAGAACCATTACTGGTAGAACATGAGTGGTCAGGTAGAGACTACATTTATCAGCCATCCTAGAAAATAGGTAAAAGCTTGTGTTTAAGATCTGGCCAATGGACTGTGAGTATTAATAGATGTGATGTATGTAACTTCTGGTCATGGCTGTTAGGTAGAAAGTTGCTGCTGTTCTCTTTTCCTGCTTTGTATGCTCTGGAGGTGATGAAGTTGAGTGGAATTTAAACAGGTAAAGCTTCATCACAAGGGAAGCAGCTTAGCCTGTATATGAGACTTGAGTAGCTTCTGCCCACAGTTTAATCTATTAGAACTGGCCATGTGACTTGTGAACAAACCTTCCTGAGCCTTAACTTCTTTATCTCCAAAAGAAAATGACCTTCTCTTTCTACTATCCTGATTATGTGTGATTCCTATGTGACAAATATATTCTAAGAACACTGAAAACATTTTCCCATATACAAATTTAACATTTCCAGATCTTCAAGCTGGTTTTAGAAAAGGCAGAGGAACCAGAGATCAAATTGCCAACATTTGCTGGATCATTGAAAAAGCAAGACAGTTCCAGAAAACCATCCATTTCTGCTTTATTGACTATGCCAAAGCCTTTGACTGTGTGGATCACAATAAACTGTGAAAAATTCTGAAAGAGATGGGAATACCAGACCACCTGACCTGCCTCTTGAGAAACCTGTATGCAGGTCAGGAAGCAACAGTTGGAACTGGACATGGAACAACAGACTGGTTCCAAATAGAAAAAGGAGTATGTCAGGGCTGTATATTGTCACGCTGCTTATGTAACTTATATGCAGTGTACATCATGAGAAATTCTGGGCTGGATGAAGCACAAGCTGGAATCAAGATTGCTAGGAGAAATATCAATAACCTCAGATATGCAGGGTGACACCACCCTTATGGCAGAAAGTGAAGAACTAAAGAGCCTCTTGATGAAAGTGAAAGAGGAGAGTGAAAAAGTTGGCTTAAAGCTCAACATTCAGAAAACGAAGATCATGGCATCTGGTCCCATCACTTCGTGGCAAATAGATGGGGAAACAATGGAAGCAGCAACAGAATTTATTTTGGGGGGCTCCAAAATCACTGTAGATGGTGACTGCAGCCATGAAATTAAAAGACGCTTACTCCTTGGAAGGAAAGTTATGACCAACCTAGACAGCATATTCAAAAGCAGAGACATTACTTTGCCAACAAAAGTCCATCTAGTCAAGGCTATGGTTTTTCCATTGGTCATGTATAAATGTGAAAGTTGGACTATGAAGAAAGCTGAGCACCGAAGAATTGATGCTTTTGAACTGTGGTGTTGGAGAAGACTCTTGAGAGTCCCTTGGACTGGAAGGAGATCCAACCAGTCCATCCTAAAGGAGATCAGTCTTGGGTGTTCATTGGAAGAACTGATGTTGAAGCTGAAACTCCAATACTTTGGCCACATGATGTGAAGAGCTGACTCATTGGAAAAGACCTGATACTGGGAAAGGTTGAGGGCAGGAGGAGAAGGGGATCACAGAGGATGAGATGGCTAGATGGCATTACCGACTCAATGAACATGGGTTTGGGTGGACTCTGGAAGTTGGTGATGGGCAGGAGGCCTGGCGTGCTGTGGTTCATGGGTTCGCAAAGAGTTGTACCTGACTGAGCGACTGAACTGAACTGAACTAAACAGCTTAACTACTTTAAAAATGATAAAGACAAATTAGGACAAAACAGATATTCCTCATTTTAAAATGTTCTTTTCTTGAGAACTAGTCATACAATTTTTGGTGTCATTTCTTATGAATTATTCAAAAGAAAAAATGTAATATGTATTAAGATATTTATAAAAATATTGCTCACTTCTTTTTAACAGGAAAAGCATAAAGACTGTAATAGAAGAGTAATTAAGCAAGAAATGATATGTTATCCTTATAAAATATTATACCATCATGTGGTGCTGGATGTATTACTTTTACCTTTCAGATTCTGCTCTGTGCCACAGGAGGCTGACCTGCTTGGACTTTATCAGCAGGTTTCCTTTTCATCTGGTCACAGTCATGAGAAACACAGGTAGGAGATCAGAGGCAGGAGGAGAGCAAGGCATTGATATATGTTCTACAAATTCCCTCTTTGCAGGATCATTTCAGGCTGTATGGGTCACTGAGCCCAAAGTAAGGACTCCAATCACCCAGACCTCTATACAGAGCACTTTCTCTCTCTGGGTTGAGTAACCATTATCAATTCTTGTCTCTTCAGTCCTTGGGTTGGGAACAGCACCCTGGTTACTACCTCATGGGCACTGTATTCACCTCTTTGGTTCCACTACACCTAGCCTATATCTTTATAAATTGTCCCTTTGTTGAGCTATCTCTAAATTTCTCAATTGTCATCCCTAAGTTTCTCATCTATTTTTTTCCTTGGTCCCTGGCTGGTATGTAAAATAAAACTCTATGTGCTATGATCATTTTAATACAAAATATATATAAGGTTAAAGATCAGAAGGAAAGACAATAACCAATGAAATACTCTGTTATGGTAATAAGATTAAAGGTGAGCATATTTTCTTCCTTAATTACATTTATTGTTAGGTTAGCATTATTTTATTAGTTAAAAAAATAAAATTGTTGCTAGGATATTTTGTCAGGTGGATTTTCTTAGCTTTGCCTTACTACTTAGATAAGAATGCATCATTAACATACTGAATTTATGTAAATCACCCTAATCATCTGCTTTCTCTTTTTCTGCTCCTAGGCCACAGAGAATTCTCCAAAGAGAGAAAGTTTTAGAAACAAGTTGACTTGATTTAAGTCAGAGTTCTTCATTTCAAATGAAGGAAGCAGATTCTGGCTGATTCACCAGAAGAGTTTTTTAATGTAGACATTAGGAGCTCACAGATTCACTGGGGAAAGAACAAAGCTCAACACTAAGCTTCCAAGAATATACTCCAAACTGCAGGAAAGATATGAAGTGAAATGCTGTGCTATTCTTGTAACTTAATGGAAGGCTCCATTTTTTTTTTCAAAACAGAAAGTTTTTTTTTTTTTTAATTTTTTTAAGCTGCTGGGAAATTTCAGAAAATAGGATAATACACTAATGTACCCTTGACTGCCTCTCATCAATACATGTGTCTGTGTGTGTTCAGTCACTCAGTGGTATCTGACTCTTTGCAACCCCATGGGCTATAGCCTGCCAGGCTTCTCTGTTCATAGGATTCTCCAGGCAAGAATACTGGAGTGGGTTGCCGTTTCCTACTCCAGGGGATCTTCCTGACCCAGGGATTGAAGCTGCATCTCTTGCACTGGCAGGTGGATTCTTTGCCACTAGTGCCACCTGGGAAGCCCCTCATTGATAGATACTGTTCTCAAAAATTCTGAAATAAATAACTTGCTAAATATAATACAGCTATCATACTTCTGAATAAATACTGGTTTACTCAGTGACAGAGAAATTCCAGATGATGACAAGATCCCTGGAGGCAGATGAGAGAGTTTGAGTGAAGAAAAGTCAGGAAAGTATGAGGCCAGAGTATTAAAAATATTTTTTACATGGATGTGAGATGTTGTCCACTGAAGAATTGATGCTTTTGAACTCTGGTGTTGGAGAAGACTCTTGAGAGTCCCTTGGACTGCAAGGAGATCCAACCAGTCCATCCTAAGGGAGATCAGTCCTGAGTGTTCATTGGAAGGACTGATGTTGAACCTGAAGCTCCAATACGTTGGCCACCTGATGTGAAGAGCTGACTCATTTGAGAAGACCTTGATGCCAGGAAAGACTGAGGGCAGGAGGAGAAGGGGACAACAGGAAAAACATGGTTGGATGGCATCACCGACTCAATGGACATGAGTTTGAGTAAACTCCAGGAGTTGGTGATGGACAGGGAGGCCTGGCATGCTGCGGTCTATGGGGTCACAAGGAATTGGACACAACTGAGCAACTGAACTGAACTGAACTGAACTGAGATGTCCTCCATAGTATAATAGAATGGATCTTGTTGGCTGCAAATAGTAAGATGGACTTCAGAATACTGGATGAATGTGGAAAAGTGACTAGAAATTTAGTAGAATTGAGTGGTAGAAAATATATATATAGGATGGTGTATGAATTATGTCATTTACTTCAAAGGAAAGGTGTGAAATGGGGAAATGTCAACAACATCCTGTCTTTGTAACATGCTGGGCATGAGAGAAAGAGGACTCACAGTTTCCAGAACTCTGCAAAAAGGCATTAGCCTTGAGGAAAGATGAGGTTTCAATTAAAGCCAAAAAAAGGGAGTAGTCAAGTTCCTTAAAGAACCTGTGGGCTGTGAGAGAGTTTGCTGTTGATGGATCAGAGATTGTAAAAAGCATTGAATAATATTAAATAGAAATATATATGCAGAGTATCTTTTTATCACTAAATTGTTTGTTTAGTTATCCAGTGAGGTATTTCAACTTTGTTTCAGTCAGTTCAGTTGGTCAGTC
This sequence comes from Bos javanicus, assembly GCF_032452875.1. Lineage (NCBI taxonomy): Eukaryota > Metazoa > Chordata > Mammalia > Artiodactyla > Bovidae > Bos > Bos javanicus. The sequence goes on from NC_083871.1 coordinate 53,710,446, forward strand.
TTGTCTGACTCTTTGTGACCCCATGAACTGCAGCATGCCAGGCTTCCCTGTCAATCACCAACTCCTGGAGTCTACTCAAACTCATGTCCATCACGTCAGTGATGCCATCCAACCATCTCATCCTCTGCTGTCCCCTTCTCCTCCTGCCTTCAATCTTTTCCTGCATCAAATCTTTTCCAATGAGTCGGTTCTTCGCATCAAGTGGCCAAAGTATTGGAGTTCCAGCTTCAGCATCAGTGCTTAATCGCTTAAAATTTGAAACAATGTTGGTGTACAATGTCTAGAGTTGTTCTCCAAAACAATTAGAAAAATAGTGGGATTTTCATTGTTCTTAGAGAATATATATCAAAATTGTAGGATTCAAGGGTTTTGTTTCTTTATAAAAATTGAAACATTCTCATTTTAATTGATTTATTAAAATTTTGATGGAAAAATAATAAAACACAGCATAGCAAATTTTGAAAATATATGTTGATTCATTGGTGGAAAATTATTTTATCATCAGCAAAGAAGTAATCATAGAAGGGGATTTCAAGGAAGAGCTAATGTGACCTTAAAGGAATTTGTACTCTTTGGTCTCCACATGTGCACTTATCAGAGAGTTCCTGGACTCTAAGTGTTTATTCACATCTGTCAGCTAAATCATAGATCCAAATGCAAAACGTAACACTCAGGAACATTATGTGGATTTGTGACACTCCCTGGAGGACTTTGGGTCCATAAAGCAATGAATGGATTATAAGAAGACATAAATATGGTATTTTCATCTATGACAGATGCAATCTTCCTCCAGTGTTATTTATATTATATAAGGAAAACTGAACCTATTTTCCTCAGTCAAACTGAAGGGAGGCACCCTTAGGGATGAATAAATGAATATCTCACTATTAAATTCCAATTCCTATGAATTCATCTCTGAAAACATTGTGTTTTTGATATTTTTTAAATGGCTGATGTTTGTTTATTTATTTTACACGTGTGTGAAGAAATGGAGCTAAAAGGAAAACATGAGAAAAAACTGTGATAACAGAATCATTTTTCATTTTTTGCCATTATCCTGGATCAAGTAAATCTTAACCTATATTTGGATTTTAATGACCAGCTGGACACCCCAATCAGGTTCCAATAAAGCCTGCTTTGAGTCTCTTAACATTCTTTGCATCCTCATCTTTAGTTAATATTAGGGAGGTGGGATATATGGAGTTCTGGAAAGAGCACAGGTTTTGAATGTGGAGGAGCAGTGGTCTAGTATTAATTCTGCGTAGCCTCTAGTTGAAGATCTCAAATTGAACTGGGAGATGTCCTTAGCTTTATATACCTTTAAAATGGTACTAAATTTTTGTGTCACTGTTTGTACTAATTTCAATTTTAATTGACAAATAAAACTTAAAATTGTATATTGTAAAGTGCTCTAATTGTTTATCTTTATATAAAATCTTTAATGTCCTTCCAATGGTATATCAACTTTTAAAAATCCTCCTGAACCCAATAAAATTTTTGAGGAAAAAAAGAGTAGTCCAAGACTGAAATGTGTTTTAGTTTATGGACTAGGACTGATTAAGATATAATGAATTTATATTGATGGATAGTGTGGCATTATAGAAGGAATAGTAGCATATCAGTATATCTGAACTTCAATTTTATCTTCTGTAAAATATCGCTGAGAGTCCCAAATCTTCCTAATGACAGGGAAGAATGTATATGCTATGGAAAGTTACCACCATTGAAAATGTTGGATTAATTTTTGTTTTAAAATTATTCTTGTCCTATTATTTTATAATTTTATATTATCCTAAATTTTACTTGAAGTTCTAGTAGTGTCTTAAATAACGTGGCATTTGGCTCTGTCATATTATCCTACTGTTATTTTTGTCTCTTTGTTTTTTCTTATTTAGAATTCAAGCAAACAGTGAACTTTCTTTACTTTCTTATTGTGTTTTTAATGCCATCATCACTTTTAACTGTTATTAAATTATAACAGACTTTACCATTTTAAAGAGCTCTTCTTTTTCTTAATACTCTATTTTATTGTCATGCATTTCTGAATAATTCTGCAGTAAAAATTTGGAGTGAATTAAACCTATGAATTCATTTTGAGAAAATTGATATTTTATCTTATTTTTTCCTGCTCAGTAATGTAGAATACTTTGTTATTGCTCTTTGGCATATTTATGCTTGTTAAGTTGAGTTTTCCAATTTTCTTACAACAGACACACACACACACACATACCCTTCACAACTCTCACATTATGTGCATCCTTAAATGCTTAGTTTTGCTTACTGTTCTCCTTACCAGAATCATCTTTCACTGAGAATTGCTGGCAGAATAGAAAGTTTCAGATTGAAAGGTATGTGTGAATGTATGTGTGCATACCTGTGTAAATGCTAGTTTATAAAGCATGAAGATTTATTATTTCTCATAGGTGCAGAAGGTAGTTCCCAACCTCATAATTTCCCATAAGGCACAGATTCCTTTAGAATAAAGCTTAGTGGTAAAGCTGACATAGCTGCTGCTCCCATTTACACTGTGCTGTACGATCCATACAAATTGAAAACAAGCAGAAAATATATCTGGGGGAGCCAAGAGAAAAACTCACTGAAAGGAAATAAAAGTTTCAGAATAACAGGAACTTGCTTAAAAAAATGGTTGGCCTCTCAGATGGGAGGAAAACTTTGAAAGATTTGTGAACTCCTTTAACAGGAAAAGAGACATCTGAGAAGATGAAGAAAGTACAGGGGTTTCTTTTCGATAAATCTGTGAATTTCTCTCATTTCTCATGGATCCCGATCTATGTATTCCCACTCCTTTCTGTTCAGATGCCTCATTTCCTCCCTAATATGGAAAGCGCTTTTTTCTGTCATTCACCTTCTTCACTGCTGATCCTCTCGGCACATATGGTGAGTTCAAAGACTAACCCAGGCAGTGCCCTTAGTGGCTAAGGAAACACGTCTGCAGTACTGGCATCCTCCCACAGTCGACGAGACCTCACTAATAAGCCTGAAGATCCTTTAAACAGTGTCATGTTTTTCAAATTGTATTGCAGATGCTTAATAAACAGAATAGTTGTCAACAAGCCTTCACTTGTAGTGATAATGTGCAATAGTGTCTATGAGATTCGATTCTTAGCATTTGATCTTTTTTGAGAGGCACTTCTCCAGCATCACAGGTTTAAATGTTTCTATTGATTTTCATGTCTAGATTTATTGTGAACATATAACCTCCAGTTAGCCTAAAGCAGCCTTTCTGATTTCTTAAGCAAAACAATCAGGAAAACTTAACAATAGCACTCTAAATGAAAATGAGTGAGCTGTGAAAAATAATTGTATTTATGATAGGCATTTGATGTGGGAAATCGTCAACAGTTCAGTTTTCAGAATACATTATTTTAGTAAATTCCTTTTTCTAGGTCAAGCAAAACTTGTGTTAACTTGAATTTTCTTAAAATGATCTGCAAGTTTATATATATAAAGCATATGGGTATATATATATATATACACACATACACACACACACACACACATATATATTTATATATACACACACACAAAACAAAATCATTCATCTCTATTGCTTCCTAGAGCACAATTTTCCATATGTTTATGTGGAATATTTCCATTTAATTATAATATTTAATTAACATTTTTCATGTGTTTATAGTTAATATTTCTTTCTTTTTAATTCTACTACAAGCAAGAAAATAAACTGTGGAATTTAGAAAATTCCATAATATCCCCCACTAGAAATTTCCCACTTACTTTTTTTGAGAAAGTATCAGACATCTTATCTGAACTCTAGGTGTTGTTACAATTGGTATATTCCTTGTTATCTAAATGTACTGACTTTATTATTTGAAAATCTTCCTCTTTGTTCTGCCGAGCCCTGATTCTGCTCAGGCCTAATCAGTTTCTTATTGGTGGACTATATATGTCTAGAGCACCTAACTCTAAACCCAGTATATGGTGAGTGCATAATAATTGGTAGTTATTTTATTTTGATGTAACCTTGCTTGAAATTTTTTAAAAATATTAAGTGATGCTATATTTGTTAAGATCTTCCCTGTAGCTCAGATGGTAAAGAATCTGCCTGCAATGCAGGAGACCTGTGTTCGATCCCTGAGTCGGGAAGATCCCCTGGAGAAGGGAATGGCAATCCACTCCAGTGTTCTTGCCTGGAGAATCCTTTGGACAGAGGAGCCTGGCAGGCTACAGTTCATGAGGTCGCAAAGAGTCGGACACAACTGAGAGACTAACACACACACATATTTGTTATGGCTCACAATACGATATATTTTGCAGAATACAGCATATATATCCGTTAAACATTAACTCTTTTTCACTTATATAAACTATATAATGTTCACATAAACTATTTTCATTAGTTTTTTTTAAAAAAAAAAACTATTTTTGTTAGTTTGTATTAATTTTGAGGCTTACAACAGGTAAGTAATTCTATAGTCAAGAGTTGAAAGAGGGTTTATGTACATATATTGTGCTTTATATTATTTTGAGGAGCTGAAATGTGAACCTATAAGAATTTTATAAATAAAATAAGAATTTTATGAATAACTATTCAAATAATCACTGTAGATGATTTACTGCTTACTTCATAGTCCTGTTGTTTTTTTTCAAAATGGGATTTAAAAACAACCCCTTGACTTTTGGGAACCAATAAACTAATAGTATCAATTGTACATAAAGACAAAAAATTAAAATTATAGAAAATATATGACAAACATCATAGAAAAGGTAAAACCAAAGTGATCTGAGAGTTTAGAAATCAAAATAACAGAACAGACATCTGCCAGAAAAAAGCTTTTTAGAAAAGGAAGCCATTAAATTTGACATTCTTATCGTTTATAAGCAGAGTGTATAATTATTTCAGTTCTGCTGAAATTATTTCAGTTCTGCAACTGCTCAGTTGTGTCCAGCTCTTTGTGACCCCATGGCTGCAGCATCACCAACTCCGAGTTTACTTAAACTCATGTCCGTTGAGTCGGTGATGCCATCCAACCGTCTCATCCTCTGTCGTCCCCTTCTCCTCCTTCCTTCAATCTTTCCTAGCATCAGGGTCTTTTTCAAATGAGTCAGTTCTTCACATCAGGTGGCCAAATTGTAGGAGTTTCAGCTTCAGCATCAGTCCTTCCAATGAACACTCAGGACTGATCTCCTTTAGGATGGACTGGTTGGATCTCCTTCCAATCCAAGGGACTCTCAAGAGTCTTCTCCAGCATCACAGTTCAAAAGAATCAGTTCTTTGGTGCTCAGCTTTCTTTACAGTCCAACTCTCACATCCATACATGACTACTGGAAAAACCATAGCTTTGACTGAATGGACCTTTTTTAGCAAAGTAATGTCTCTTGTTTTTGAATATGCTGTCTAGGTTGGTCATAATGTTTCTTCCAAGGAGCAAGTGTCTTTTAATTTCATGGCTGCAGTCACCATCTGCAATGATTTTGGAGCCAAAAAAAAATAGTCTGTCACTGCTTCCATTGTTACCCTTCTACTTGCTATGAAGTGATGGGACCCAATACCATGATCTTAGTTTTCCGAATGTTGAGTTTTAAGCCAACGTTTTCACTCTCCTCTTTCACTTTCATCAAGAGGCTCTTTAGTTCTCAGATGACCATTGTATCTACTACTGTGGGCAAGAATTCTTTAGAAGAAATGGAGTAGCCATCATAGTCAACAAAAGACTCCAAAGTACAGTACTTGGATGCAATCTCAAAAATGACAGAATGATCTCTGTTTGTGTCCAAGGCAAACCATTCAATATCACAGTAGTCCAAGTCTATGCCCCGACCAGTAATGCTGAAGAAGCTGAAGTTGAATGGTTCTATGAAGACCTACAAGACGATCTAGAACTAACACCCCCCAAAAATGTCCTTTTCATTATAGGGGACTGGATACAAAAGTAGAAATTCAAGAAATACCTGGAGTAACAGGCAAATTTGGCCTTGGAGTACAGAATGAAGTAAGGCAAAGGCTAATAGCGTTTTGCCAAGAGAACACACTGGTCATAGCAAACACCCTTTTCCAACAATACAAGAGAAGACTCTATTTGGCAATAAGCTATAATTATTTACCTGCCACTATAGTCTGAAAGTCTGTGTCTCCCCAAATACATATTTTAAAACCTAATAATCCTTAATGTGATGATATTGGGAGATGGAACCTTTGGGAGGTGATTAGATCTGAGGGTGGAACCCTCCTAAATGGGATCTGTGCTTTTGTAAAAGAGATCCTAGAGTACTCCATGCCCCTTCTACCATGGGAGAACACAGCAAGAACACTGCTGTTGACACAGGAAACAGGCCCTTACCAGACACTGAATCTGCTGGTGCCTTAACTTGGACTTTTTAACCTCCAAAACTGTGAATATATTTGTAACTTAACCCCCCCAGTTTATAGTATTTTTGTTATAGCAGTCCAAAGGGATTAAGATATGTATTTGTACTGAGTTTTGAAAAACCAAAGAAGACTACCTCAAAAATTTAATATATCTTACTAAATCTGAATTTAAAATTTCAGTAGTCAGAATAAATTGAGGGAGATATATCAGGACATATTTTCATTAAGTGTAACACTTAATTGTATCTGTGTATATAAGAAGAACACACAATAAGAGGATAATGTGTCTTTATTATAATTGATAGGTAATATGAACAAAATGTTTTCAACAACAACAAACAAACAGGAAAGAAAATATTCACTCGTTAGTAAGAAAAGAAGTATAAATCCATTTAAGAGATTAGCATATAGCTGCATGTGCTGGATCAATAAATTTTAGTTGTTAAAGCAATAAGAAGGCACCATTTGCTTTGGTTATTTGAATGTTAGGACATTCCTCCCTTATTGATAAGGAAATAGAAACAGCAGTATGTGAACTCCTAGAGGTCAGAGTTAACATTCAAACCATTATGTATTCATTATTTTAAAAATTAAAAAGAATAATACTAACAAAAGTATCAAAATAATCATGGTTATTTATGTTGGTTGCAGGAAATATTGGTTATTTCTAACTAATACTAACAAAAGTATCAAAATAATCATGGTTATTTATGTTGGTTGCAGGAAATATTGGTTATTTCTCTGAGAAAACAATTGGTGGTATAGAGTAAAGCCAGCATATTGCTGTATCATATACATTAATCTTATTGGTGAAAGTTTTCAAGTAGTAATCCAAGCAAAGGAAATGTGAACAGAGTTCTTTATAATTTTATAATATATTCAAGATCTGAAAATTTAAGGAGAGGAGATGTGGAAAAATGGAATCTGAGTGTTGTATGTTGTGCTGGATGTCCGTTGGCTCTGAGTTTACTCTCCACCTTTCTCCTTCCAACCCTGGGCTTTCCTGGCTGACTTGTGTATACCACTTGTGTGGATTCTCTCGCTCTGTGGCTTTTACCTGTGCTCAGCCAATGAATAACATGCTCAAGAGTATGGAGAAAAGGAGAGTGAGATTGGGATACACTGCCCCAACTCCCTGCCTGCTGATGGCTGTGACTGGCTGTGTCCCTTCATCAAATCTCCTAGCTTCTCTAGGATGACCCTCTCCGTGGAGCCAGGCTCTCCAACAGGCTCTCTCTTGGCACTGCTCACCATCCTTTTCAATAACATCTTCTAATTACTAAAGGCTCTCAAGGTTACTAGCCCAAGAAGGGACAACAGCACCTGTGGTTTTTCCCTTAAGACCTACTTCTTCATGCCAGGTTTCTAACTTATATAGAAGTTGAGGTTTCCCTGAATTTTTAAAAATTGTAATTTCTGTTAATGGAGTTTTTTTCAATTATAATAATGTATTTTGAAAAGGCCAGTTTTTAAAAGTTCAGCTTCATTGTTCCATTATCATTTTAATTTTTTACTTATTTTTTCAAGAAATATTTTGTGATGGCCTGTTCTGTGCTCAGTATTGTCTTAGACTCTTGAAATATAAGATACCTCATGAAACTGTAATATATGAACATTATCACCAGTGGTACATGCAAAATATAAATCTACATGTTTATGTAGCTGTGATTAGTAAAGATACTGTTAACCTGTTTTCCAAACACTGTTTGTCAAGGATGAGGCATTATGTTCTTTACAATTTTAATGATCTTTTATATGATATTGCTAAATGTTATTATGTAACTTTATAGTTTGTTTGTACACTTTAGAAAAATTATGTCTATACAGTCTATACAGGTCTTCAGAAAAAGATTACAAAAAATGCAAAAGCATACTTGCATCATGAACTTTCCAGTAAAGTATTAGAATTTTTCTTACAAATGGAACTTCAAGAACCTGAAATTTGAATTCAGATTTCAAGGATTCATTAAACTGCTTCCAGAGACTTACAGGGTCTATTTTTTCTGTTGTTAACATGTAGAGGAGCTATATACCAAACAGAGCTTTTGACAGCATTTGCCTCTGTTTGTTATAGGATATAATACATGGGAAGAGGTCAGTTTATTATTTTGGCTCACTTTGATTCTGGGGTGAAATGATCACTATTCAAACTCCCACACAGTATTTATCTTATAAGGTCACTTCTAAGGTAAAATGATGAAAACACTATTGGAATATAATAACTGTCACTAAATGTTAGCCTTTTTTTTTACTTAGTACCACTACACTTGTGGAAGTAGAAGTATCAAATATTTCTGTACCCACTGACACAATATCAAAACCATCACCATATTAGACAAAAGATTGTCTTGAGTGGATTATATATGCTAGGAATATAGTCTTATAATGGTAACTTTTCTAGCACTTTGGTTTTTCCTTTTAGACAAGCAGCATGTATGCCTGCTAAGTCGCTTCAGTCATGTCCAATTCTTTGTTACCCAAAGGACTGCAGCCCACCAGGCTCCTCTGTCCTTAGGATTCTCCAGACATGAATACTGGAGTGAGATGCCATGCCCTCCTCCCAGATGATCCTCCAGACGCAGATGGGGTTTAATTTCAGTGTTTATGTATAATCTACATTTTTTTCCTTTGCATCTCCTTCCTTCCTCTTTTCCTTCTTTTTTCCAGTTGCTTCCAATTGCCACTTGTCTAATTATCCTAGTATATATGTATTTGCTATGTTTGTATAAATTTGGAGAGGTATAGAAAAACAAACAGATGCACTGAAAAGATTAATGAAGCATATCAACCCAAACTAGCAACAGGGATCTGTTTTGTTTATCTTGAATGCTATAGCTATATACTAAATATATTATAAGTTTATATTACCATAATAATGCATTTCTCCCTAGCTATTAATCTCAGCTACAGAATATCACATATATATTTAATCTTCCTTCAAAGAGATCTAAGCTTATTTACATATAGCATAGTTTTAAGGACATTTTAATATTGGCCACTAATTTTATACTGTTAGAATGTTTTAATGTAATTACAAAGGAATGTAGCTACAATCTAAGCTTATTTAATCTACATTCTCTCTGTTTGACCTTTCCTGTAGCAACATATAAAAAGAAATCCATACCATTCTACCAAATTCCCAGTGTGAGGAAAACAGTAAAAATTTTAGCACAAATTATTTTGTATTGCAACAGCCTGTGATCAGAATCATGGGGCAAGGGAAAAAGACTTGATTCAAAGCTAAACAAATAGCTTTCTTGTTGCTCACTTTCTTAATCTCTTTAAAATAAAATAAATAAGGTATTTCAATGAAATAAATTATTTCCAAGGAACACAGTACCTTCTGTACGATGGCTGTATTTACTTTCAAGTAATAATGCTTAGAGGTAGTATGTACAAAAGTTGACATAATCATTTCCTTTATTTGACTATAGTGTCTGGATCTTTGTCAAAGGACAGAGTGCAGTTGGCTTGTTTTTCAAGTTATATCTTGTCTCAGTTACATGTCAGAAAGATCATAGTGTTACTGTTTTAATTTTGATTGCTAACATAAAATTGGAATCCAAAGTAAAGGAAATTGTGAAAATTAACTTGTTACAAGTATAAGAGAACAAAGCATGGGCATTATGATAATGTAATCATTGAGAATCCATGAAGTAAAATGTATTTTTAAAGACACAAAGTTAATGCTTTCCTTTGAAATCTCCATGTAAAAAATGGAAAACATAACTTTAATATAAGACAGGCACAGGTAGTCTATGAAGAATTACAGCTTGGAAAATTAATAAAAAATAGTATCTAAAATAGTATTAGTAAGATATGAAGCTCATTCATTAACGGTCTCTATGATAATATATCACTGAAAATGTTGCATGAAGGACAGTCTTTGATAGGATTATGTACAGTATAATAGCAAGTTGCTGGAATTAAAATTCACTGAGAAGATACATCTTGTGAACTGAAGGGTAAGAAGATAATAATGGTAACATTAATAATAGTAAATAATAAGAATAAAATGATTCACATAAATAGAATTTCCATCAGCAACCATTATTGTAATTATGGGAATGATAAGCTAGTAATCTACAGTAAATAGCTAATCTTTATTGATTCACTGTTTAATTTCTTCTTATTTTAAAGGCTTTAGAACTGCTGTCAATAACAATAATGTGTACAGGGGACAAAGTTCTACCAAGAAAGAATCATATAAGAATGTACCTCATTGTGCAACATACAGCATCTCTAAAGAATCCTTTTAAAAATACATTTATACTCTATTGTTAGAGAAAAAGGAAAAAAATGCATTCAAAAGATCCCCCCCTTTTAAAATAATTGCTGTGGGTTTTTTTTTTTAATGCAGTTTATGGGGGTTCCAGAGACAAAGTAGGAAAATGCTGCAATCTCAACTCTGACTCTTTAATCACAGGGAACTGAGGATTATTCTGCATCAATAACACCTGGGAGAAAAAGACAGGCCATCAGCAGGCTGACCCTACAGCAGCCCTAGGGGCAGTTTCACCGCCACTAGCAAAGTTAGCACTAAGGGTAACGGAGCTATTATCCAAGGTCCGGATAAGAGCAGGAGCAGAGAACTCACTTCCTGATGGTAGAAAATAAATTCCATGTTTAGCTCGTGATTTCTGGCAACCAAACCTTCTTTCAGGGAAGGAAGGTTAATTTTCTATTAACATAAATGAAAGCTGAGAATGTGAAATGATGAGTCACCAATTGCAAGAGAAGACGTTGTTACAAGGAGACAGGTTTTCATTTTCCTGAATTGATACAAAAGTCATGAGAAAAATTTAGCTAGGGTCTCAAATCATAAGGTGTAGTGATTACAGAGGGAAAAAAAACCCCACAAACTTTATTTATATTTGAAATTTCTTTTTAGCTAAAATCTAGATGGAATATTTAATCAAATTCATATGACCTTTAGCTATCTATTAATTTCACATTTGAAATATCTTTTTAAGATTCAGTTAAACTATTTTTCTTTATTTCATTCTCCATACATCCCCTTCATTCACTCCACACTTCAGAAAAACCTGGGCTCTGTAATGAAGGAGTAATACTCAGCTCTGTAAAGTTTTAGCAACCAAACTATCAATTTGAACCAGTCACTTAGCTTTATGCATTTCATCAATTATAGAATTTCTGATTTTTCTCTTTAAATAGAAGATCTATAGGACTGCCTGCCGACTCCTTTCTCCTATGTCCTATATCCTAAGACTTTTTCTGCCACATCTCAAGTCAGGTATCAGGCTTCAGATCCCCACCCTTATCCAACTTCAATTTAACTCAGGGGCCTATGTGCACCTCACTGCAACTCCTCCATAAACTTTCTTCTGTCTCCACTAAACCATATTTTAGTGCTGAAATTTTTCTTTTGTATCATCAAAATATTCTTTAAATCTTTCAGTTTCTTCATTATCAAAAACATATTTCCCCGTAGAAATCACCACAGTCTTCACAGCTGTGTCCCTTGGAAAGTAGTGTATCTCCCTGGCCTTATAGCCTCCTGGGTTAAGAAAGGAGAACTGTCACTGAGCTTGGCTATCACGGTGGTTTCTAAACAGTTATTCAGTCACCTGAAGCCAACTCCTTGTTCCTGTGAAGTTTACTACAGCTTCTCTTTAACCTTTTCCCTTCCTGGTCTCTAAGACAGACCAACTCTCCAGGTTCCTCCCTAAGACATTAGTAGTGACTTCAGCACATTTTTTTTTATCTCTATTTACATGGTAAACCCCTATTTCTTTTTTTTTTTTATCATATTAGTTGTTTTACGTTAAAATAGCCACTTGAAAATGTTCTTTTTTTCTAGCTTAATGGAGGTATGATGGGTAAAGTTGTATGATTTTTGAAGTGTACATCATGATGATCTATGTATACCTTATGAAAGGACTCCTCATCCTAGTTAACATGTCCATCAACTCATATAGTTATCTCTCTTTTTTTTTTTCTTACTGTTATCAACTACAGTTACCATGCAATATATACCATGCAATCCTCAGACCTTATCTCATAGCTTTAAGTGTGTATCCTTTCTTTAGACCAGTTTGACAAGACCAATTGTTAAACAGCATGGCACTGAAGCTAAAGAAAAGAGAGTCCAGGACATAACAAAAGGCCTTGCTCAAGAATGAATGTGGTCATTAATTGATGGGCCCCAATATGTGATCACCCTGCTTCAGTCATTCACTGCAATCATTCAGTCAACCAAATCTTATTAATCATCTGCTATGTAATCCATTGATTAAGGGACAACTGCCATATGGTATGTGAGAAGGCAATGGCACCCCACTCCAGTACTCTTGCCTGGAAAATCCCATGGGCAGAGGAGCCTGGTGCACTGCAGTCCATGGGGTTGCTAGGAGTCGGACACGACTGAGTGACTTCACTTTCACTTTTCACTTTCACTTTTCACTTTCACTTTTTCACTTTCATACATTGGAGAAGGAAATGGCAACCCACTCCAGTGTTCTTGCCTGGAGAATCCCAGGGACCGGGGAGCCTGGTGGGCTGCCGTCTATGGGGTCGCACAGAGTCGGACACGACTGATGCGACTTAGCAGCAGCAGCAGCAGCCATATGGTATGGGGCTTCCCAGGTGTCTCAGTGGTAAATAATCTGCCTGACAGTCACAAGTTCAGTCCCTGGGTCAGGAAGATCCTCTGGCGTAAGAAATGGCAATCTGCTCCAGTATTCTTGTCTGGAAAACCATGGGCAGAGGAACCTGGCAGGCTACAATCCATGGAGACGCAAAGAATCAGACATGACTGAGCACACACACACACACACACAACAGACTTTTACCTTTTCAAAAGCAGATGTGTGTGTGTATCTTCTCATTTTAACACTGTGCTTGCATATAAAAACAGCTAAATAAAATATTAAAATGAGTCATACTGCACTGAATAAAAGAGTAAATTGCTATAAGAAAGACTGGTGAAGGCTTATTTTGCAGAAAGCTGTTAATGGAGTTCATCATATCTTCATCATATCTATCTAATCCATTAAATGTATGTAAATCCCCAAGTCATTTTTAAGTATCATGAAATAGAAACACAAGTAAAAATGTCTCCAAATGATACAAACCCTATAATTTACCTAAACTTTCTTGGAGACTATATTCTGTCTCATTTCAGAGATTCCCTATCTCATCCTTACCTAAACTTTCTACCCATTTCATAATAAAAATTACTATTTAAACAATAATCCACCAGGACATATCACAATTCTGTCATTTGACTCTCATCCAGATAAGAATACCAGTTACCACAGAATTTGTGAGACAACACTTAGATGATACACATTTACTTTGGAACATCCAGCTTTTACCAGAATACTGTTTTAGTAGAACAATCAATAGTGTTTAATGTAATGCAAACTGTATATCTTGTTGTCAGTAAACTCCAAATTCTAGAGTGGTTACTATAAGTTGAACACACTGAAAATTTCTAGGGTCCCTGAAAGGCAGCTGTAGGTCAGAAAGTTGTTCTCCATTTTCTTGCATAGTTATCAACTCCTGATACTGTCTCTTCACCTGGGGGAATAAAGACTGAATAGATAGTACCTGATTCCTTTGAGGGGAAGATATAGATTTAATTAAGAAGCCAAATTTCACAATCTTTTGATGATTAGCAGTAACTTGTGACTGTGAAGCTAAGCAGCACTCCTGCCTGAACATGCAAATATGTGTGCTTGACTTGCCCTGATATTGTCTTTCATGTCAGAGTCTTTTCATATGTGTGCTACTCAGTGGTGTTTGCTGGAATGATCACTAGCATTTGTCTCAAAATCTCAACGACGTGTGTGTCTGTGTGTGTCTGTGTGTGTGTGTGAACAAATGTTTTGCTATTTCTCTCTTAGTTCCCTGGTGGCTCAGCTGGTAAAGAATCCACCTGCAATGTGGGAGGTGTGGGTTCAATCCCTGGGTTGGGAAGATCCCCTGGAGAAGGGAACGGCTACCCACTCCAGTATCCTGGCCTGGAGAATTCCATGGACTGTGTAGGCCAAGGCGTCACAAAGAGTCAGACACGACTGAGAAACTTTCACTTTTACTTTCACTTTCTTTTTTTTTTAAAGATATTTAAAACTTTATTTTTTTTTCAGAAAACCGAAGTAATTGACTCAACAATACTAACAATTTGAGCATGCAGCAAATCATTTAACATCTAATGTTTCATCTTCTTATCATGATGTATACAGTTTATTTTCATTCCTATAAAGTTCCCACAAGAAGAGTGCAGTGATAATAAAAGTGTTCCATTACAGGTACTTCAAATAGCACTACAGTACATCTTTGACAAAATTTTTACAATATTCCAACTTTCAATATGAAACAGCTTAAAAAAGCGTGGGCCTAAAAAATAAAAAATGTATAGTAGTATCCTTGGGCAAACAAAATCTAATAATCATACAAACACAACACTGTTAGGATTCTGTTTGGGCTGGGAAAGGAGTATATAAATCATTAAGTTCAAATAAAATTACATAAATAGCTTAGGAAAATCCCCAAATAGATACTTTCAGACATATTAAAGAAAAAACCTTCACCTTTTATTCTTGGAAAACATGAACTAGTTGTCCTTTGCTTTTATTTATTTTTTTCCTAGTACTTTTATTTTTTTTTAATTTTATTTTTAAACTTTACAAAATTGTATTAGTTTTGCCAAATATCGAAATGAATCCACCACAGGTATACATGTGTTCCCCATCCTGAGGAAACCAGAAGGGAAAGAGACACATGTACCCCAATGTTCACCTTTGCTTTTACTTAACAGAAATGTTCTTGTGTAAAGCAAATTCTATAAACCAGCATCTTGCTTGCACTTGAGGAACATTATCTCAGGAAAAAAGAAATTACTCTTTAAAACATGACTCTCCTGTATGTTTGTAAATTGTTGGGATTTTATCTGTACTGTTATGTTTAACCTCTGTGAATTAAACCAAGTTGCATAGAATAAGGTGAGAATATTTAAGAGTAGGAAGGGAGGCATACATGGGAAAAGAATTGATGCATTATAAAAATACAAATAGAAGCCTCTGTGAATATGTATGAAAGAAAGATACACTCTAAATGGAGCATGTAATTTTTAAAAGAATAAAGTTTTAAAATTTGCCTTTTTAGTCTGTTGTTAATTAGATAATTTAAGTCTAAAAGTTAACTACTGAATTTAAACTATTCCTTTATCTGTATTTTATATCTGTTGTTGACTTCCTATAAGAGCAAAATGATCTCACATTTATTTGATTGCTTTCCACTGTAGTCTGGGTGGTTTGTATAAAATATAATACAGTACAGATGTCAACTCAATAACTAAATAGCACATATTTCTAAAGAACCATAAAAAATATGAACAATATAGAAACAATGGCTCTGTAATTACTTTTTGCTATGGAGTGAGGTTAGGCATTTATCCTTATAGAATCCTGATACACGTACACTCAAATCTGCCCCTGTGGTCCTTTTCTCTTTGTTGATGAATGCATTGTGCAGGTACCATGTATGGCCACTACACTATCTGAGGTCATCCTATCCTGTTAACACAAATGGTGTGAACAATAGTTTATATGCCACTTAACTCCTTGGGAGAAACGGTTAACCTTGCTAGAGAAGACATATCAGTCATGTATAGTTATTAAGGTCTAGAAGGTTTTGTTATGCTCTAAAATACTTTTGTACCATCTCGTACTTCTGTGTGAGGCCTATTTTAGCTGGAAAGCAAAAGAAGGAGAAATCACCTTTGGAAATTTTACAAAATCTGTACAGTGAAACAGGTGATGGAAGTTTTTCGAAGATCCATTTCATTAATGACACCTCCACTGCAGAGGTGGCAAACATTTTCCCCTTTAGAAATAGACTTTCTAAAAATATGTTAATGAATTAAGAATAAAGGCTTTGTGGATGTAAAAGAGCTTTTGAAAATTTTCAGCTTGCTAAAAGGAATTCAATCTGATCACTTTGTTTAAAAATTTCAGAATCATCTTATTATGTTTTAAGTGACTGCTTTTGCTATGAAATGAAGGGTTCTTATTAAATTTACTCCAGGTCATTACCAGACTTCATTTAAAATTAACTTTCAACCACTGCCCTTAGTAGCTATGTATTTTTAATCTCAAGGGTCATCTGACGATGATAGTCTCAAAGGAATCAGCTGTGAATACCTAGAAAGACTTCAGCTTTCCTCTATTCTTAATGAAACCACAAGAAGATTATATCACTTTATTTCTGGTGAGTAAAGAATATGTAGGAAAACAATCATGAATTTATTTTTTATATTGTATGGTACCATGTTTCATGTTTTTTTCTGAAATAAATGAAAATTTCCTTATAATACATTATAGACACTGAAGATATTTTCAAAATATAAGTGGAAAAGCATGAAGTGAGCATTACTTTTTAAAAAGGGTCAGTGTATAGGACTGTAGATAATTGAAAAGAACTTTGTTTCTTATGGCCTTGATAAAACACCTTTGTTATGTTTTTCTTGTATTTATTTAAACTAGGAACAAGAAAAAGTGCATTTACATGCCTTTTTCAAACAGTAGAAATAGGAATCAGTTTACCACCATTGCTATTTAAATATCTTCTAACTGGCAAAATTAAACCATGTCTCTTTATTTATTTATTGCACTTGTAAAAAGATTAATGGGGATGTGATTCCTTGAGGCTTTTACATATAACCCCTTCACAAAGAACAAAATTATACAGTTTGGCAAATGAACTAAATGAGCTACATTTATTTAAATAATCACTATAGAGAAAACAATAAATCAACAACATTCTGCACAAAAAAAGTGTTTACAGAGTGTCTTGTAATTTGTTTTATCAAGGACACAGACTTTTTGCTCTTAGCTAATCTTGCTTCTAACAGTCTATTATCACATCAACCATTAATGAGTATTTGCAATAGGAATTTAGCTGAGGCTGAGGAAAGAAAAGTAGGAATAACTTCCACCTCTGTCACCAGCACAGTTACTCTGAAACACATTCTTCTAATAAACATTTTGTCAAAGGTTCCTAATAACTTCAGAGACAATCAAAATGAAATAGCAGAGCTTTGTTAAATCAGGGGAAGAGATGATTTGAATGGTCATAATCATGCAATTATCTCAGCCTCTGTCTATTCCAAAGGACTCTGTCCATATCTCCGTCTATATCAGTAGTAAGTGAGTGGGGGAGCTCTAATGCTGAACCTGTGATATATTCATAAATCAGGACTTTCAGAGGCTGTCACAGGCACCATAATGAGGGTCATTATTCAGGCAGAGTGTCAAAACTACTATCAAAGGACCTTCTCAGAATTACAATCATTCTGTTTCTTGTTAAATAAGCAATGTAGTACACAAAAATGGCAAACAAGAAGCAGGTCAATTTGATACAGTGTGAGGGCACAGAGATCTCCAGAGTAATTTACCCTCTGGGAATTCTGATGGCTGGTGAGATGAATTATACACACCCTCAAAAAAGATTAATGGTAATAAACCCCCTTGAACATTGTCACCAAAAAAGCCCTTCAAATTGCTCATAAGAAACTTTAGAAACAACACTGGGGAAAAAAAAATCAGTTTTGTTGTTGTTAGACCTAACTCCTTGAAAAGATAAAAATTATCATGATGGAAAATTGTCAGTAATAAGTTCACCAATAAAATAGTATACATATGAGTAACTTACTGTATTTGGTCGTTAAAAAAAGTAAAACTGAAAATTTGCCATTCATTTGATCTTAACCTTATCATTGCATCCACAAACATTTCTGCAGACTCATACATACACAAGCAAGCACCCAAATCTCTAACATA
Organism: Bos javanicus; assembly: GCF_032452875.1. Lineage (NCBI taxonomy): Eukaryota > Metazoa > Chordata > Mammalia > Artiodactyla > Bovidae > Bos > Bos javanicus. The sequence continues at coordinate 53,728,599 of NC_083871.1, forward strand.
TACACGTAAAGCCCAAAACATTGCACGATATAGAAATACCATAAAGAAACAATTTCCTGTAGTTTGTTTTTCTGGTAAACCCAGTGATACAGTTAGAGGCTGATTCAAAAAGTAGGCTTAGAAATATTTTTATTTTCTGTATATCAAAAGGGAGGAAATGAGTCTTTAGAATTGTGTGGCTATCAAGTATGTAAATACATCTTTCCTCAGCACGCCTGTGTCTTTAAATGCCTTGTTAGTAAATACTTTGGCACCACAGACAAGACATGTTGCAAATCAGCACTAAAATAAAAATGGAAGAGTCTAGGTAGGCAAGAGTTTAGTTAAGTTTTTATGTACTTGAGTGAATTCATATAATCTTGTTGGAGGATAATTTGATGATGTGAACGCAGGGTTGTAAAAATGCGAATACAAATTTGAATCCAAAGTTTTACTTGTAGAAAATAATCCAAAGGAGGTAATTATAAATATAATTATTTTTATACAATTTATACAATTATTAATTGTATAAATATAACAATTAAAATTCTGTATATCTCAAGTAAAAAATTGGCTAGACTTGTTATATTTGAGCCAAATAATAAAAATACTATATATCTCCATTGAAATGATGCTGTAGAATAATCTTTACGATTCTGAGAAAATGTTCACTAAACATTTCTGAACAAATAAAGGAATTTGCAGCTAAAATTAGGCATTGGATGAAAAATTCTGATATATGAGATATTGTTTTCTTTTTTACATTTTTTCATGTTTAAAATTTCACACAGTCAACATATATTACTTTTCTCAATAGATAAATATAAGCACATTATATACATATTTGTTTATATAATAAAGACATACTTATTTTAAAAGAAAGTTTGCAAAGATAAGTAGTATGATTTTTAAAAGACTAAGTAAAAAACACTTTAGAATACATACAAGTGAAGAATTTCCTTTTCCAGCTTTTTCAGTGAAATGAACAGTTATTAGGAATAGCTAGATGCTGTTAACACACATTTTCCAATCAGCATGGTTTGCAGTTCATGGATCTTTAGTGATTCTATCTTTGGAGTGGACAGAAGTCCTTGCTTGATATAAACATGTATATGAAGATTTGTGTTCGTATTATGTAATGTTAGAAAAATTCATGTTGAGGGGGAGGAAAGAAGAGATCTTTGAATTACTTTAAAAGTTATTTTAATTATTGTGTTTTATCTCCATATACTTTTGTTATTGCTTAAATGCAACAACCGCTAAAAACATAAATCCAAGGAACCATTTAGTGACTTTTAAATCCTTCAATTTTTCAGCTTTGTGCTAACTGGCTACAAGATGGAATTAAGCACAATCACATATAGAGGATTTTACAACAGAGAGTAGAACATATTTTTAAGGACAGATATAAGCCATTAACAAATAGTTATATTTAACCTCCTGAGCTAGTTACTTAACCAAAAATAAAATGAATAATAATTGAAATCTTCATCTGTAAGATGCTACTGGTAGAGATACTTCAAGATACTTTTAACAAACCTGTGGATTAAGTGCTGGAAGCATTGCTTTTGAAACAGCACAGACTTCACAGTGAGACAGAATAGATCCAAATCCAGGCTTTTCCTTAACAGATACATACTACTATATATAAAGTCGATAAACAGCAAGGACCTTTTGTATAGCACAGGGAACTGTAGTGAGTATTAACCTATAATGGAAAAGATTCTGAAAAAGAACATGTGTGTGTGTGTTTATGGCTTCTTGGTGGCTCAGATGGTAAAAAGTCTGCGTGCTATATAGGAAACCCATATATGTGTGTGCGTGTGTGTGTGTGTGTGCATGCACGCACCTGCATAGGTATAACTGAATCACTTTGCTGTATACCTAAAACTAACACAAATGGTAAATCAACTATACTTCAGTTAATTAAGTTAAAAAAAAAATTCAGGCTTCACTGTTTGTTAATTCTGCAGCTTTGAACTAATCAATCACCTTAAATATAATTTCCTTATTTGTAAAATGGAGATGATGCCATTTGCTTCCCTACCTCTATATGTGTATGAATATTTTATTCACCTCTATGCTTCCTCAAATTTCAAATTTTATTTAGGACAGTTAAGGAAAACATTCAAGAGTACATGAATATTGTAATTTAACTATGACTTTGAAATATAGCTGCTTTTTACTTTTTAAGAAGAGTCGTTAATGATTATTTCACTTCTCTTTTTAAACTGATGTTTTCCACCTCTTCAGAAGAATTTACAGTAGGTTGATATCTAGCAAGAAGATAGACTGCACTTTTATCAAATGTTTGTAGTAGTCAGTGCTATGGGAAGACAAAGCCAGACATTTGGTCAAAATTTCATTTCTATCCGACTTTCACGTGTGCAGGTTGGAGGATTGCTGAAGCCCTTGACTCCTCTCTAACTGGATATTCTGTGACAATAAATCTGACCTTGTCCAGACTTGCTCTTTAAGTAAATTGGTATCAATGAAATAATCAAAAGCAAACCAATTATGTTCTGGCATATTTTATCCATCTGTTTGGATTTAACTGTCTATTAAGTGGTGTTTGCATATGAGGAAATGCTCTATTGTATGCAGAGGTACTCAATTATTTAGATTATACATTTGAATAAACTGTGTAGTGGAAGGACTGCTACCCTTGTAATATAGAACAATTACATTTTCTTGCATAGTTTACAGATTATTAAACTAGTAATAATTCGACTCACACTGCCAGTTACTGGATTCTAACCTTTGCCTTCGAGACTTAACTACTATAAGGGTGTAGTATCTATCCCAATTAACAATCCATGTCAATCATTTCAAAGTATACCAAATTATGCAAATTAGTTTTGGGAAAAGAGTTGTGTGAAAGGAGAACACAAAAATTTAATTTCAATAAGGATCAGAGGTGAGATTTGTAGCTGCTTAAGGACTCCCAGATATCTGTGGTTAAAAATCAATGGGTCTCTTATTTCAGATGGCTTTTCTCACATACGCAGGTCAGAAGAGGCCTCAGTGTGAGCCTCTCCACACATGTGAATGTCAATTCCACCCCATTTGGGCACTTAAGAAGTGCAACTAAGATTTCCTTTGTTAGAAATATCTTGATTTAATTTTCCTGAAAAGGTGTTAGGTCATTAACACATATGTTCATCATGATGTGTAATATTTAATAACTATAACAAACTATCATGTTTAAAGTCTATCTTCACAGACTTCAGTTTTTAGAAAGATTACTCAATGAGGTAACCTTTTTTCCTCTCACTTTTACATTTTAATTATAAATTAAAAAGTATTTTTTAATTACAAAAATAATATTTATGCTGAAACAAAACAGAGACTCCTCTTTCCAAACCTACCTGCCATTTGTTATAAAAGTTTTGGTGTGGATGTAGGTATTTAACCATGGTTCTAAATGTCAGCATGATTTTTAAAAATCTATATTTTATAAAATAAAGTTAGAGAACTTGAGAGAACAGAAGATACAGGTATAATAGACTCGTGACTTGATTCTTTAATGTGATTTGCTAGAAAATTTGTTTAAATACAATCTATTTCCCTGGTGGCTCAGATGGTACAGAATCCACCTGCAGTTTAGGATTCCATCCCTGGGTGGGGAAGATCCCCTGGAGAAAAGAATGGCTGCTCACTCCAGTATTCTTGCCTAGAGGCATGGACAGAAGAGCCTGGCAGCTACAGTCCATGGGCTAATAACGAGTTGGACACAACTGAGTGACGAACACTTTCACTTTTCAATTCATATATCCAATCTGTGTCACTTGCTTATGTTTTCCACCTGTCCACAGAAGGCATTTGAGTTAGCTATTGGAGACTCTTGATAGTTAACTTGTTTTTGTATTAATAGGTAAATTGAGGGTAAGAGAGGTTAAGTCCATTCTCAAGATTATACAAGAAGCTAATCACATTTGGGGGGGAAGACTGAGTAGTAAGTCCTTGTTTAGTGCTTTTTGCTCTGATCTCTGCTGGTTCCCATGCCATGAATAGGCTGGATTTTTCACATCATATCTCTTTTATGTTTCATTGTAGCATAAAATTTATGCAAATTTTAGAAGTTCCTATATTACTCTTAAGTATGTTCTATATCTCTCATAAATGTTGAAAGGAAATATATTTTCCTTTTAGTAAACCCTGAGATCACAGACCATGTTTATTCATTTTTATATATCCAGTATTGAGATGGTCAGTTTTATGTGTCAGCTTGGCTAGACTGCAAGTATCCAGATAAATCAAATACTAATCTGCTTGTTGCCATGAAGGTGTTTTGTAGATATGATTAACATCTGCAGTCAGTTAATTTTACATTAAGACTATCCTGGATAATATGAGTGAACCTGATCCAGTCAGTTGAAGGATCTTAATAACAAAGAAGTTTCCCCTGTAGACTGGAGTGTCAGCTCCTATCCGAGAGTCTTCAGCATGCCCTTTCTGGCAGCCAACCCTATAGGCACATTGGATTTGCCTAGTCAGGCCCCCACAATCACATAAATTAATTATTTGAAATAAATTATATATATATATATATATATATATGTATGTATGTATGTATGTATGTATATAGGACTTCCCCGGTGGCTCAGCAGTAAAGAATTCACCTGCAATGCAGCAGAAGATGCAAGTTCAATCCCTGAGTCAGGAAGATCCCCTAGAGGAGGGCATGGCAACCCAATCCAGTATTCTTACCTGGAGAATCTCATGGACAGAGAAGCCTGGCAGGCTCCAGTCTGATAGGGTCACAAATATTCGGACGTGACTGAAGCAACTTAACATGCACATGCATATAAATATAAAATTATATATTTTATATATCTCCTAATGGAACTCTGAGAAAAGTAAATACCTGCTACATAATCACTAAATGTTTTCTGAATTGATGGATATATGAATTAGTATGCATGTTTCTTTAAAAAACTTTTAATTAAATTTTTATATTAGAAGCATTTTTTATTTTCCTAATATATTTTAATTCATTAATGTTGATAAACAGAACTCCTTTATGACCTAGGTTTCTAATGTCTATTTTATTTCTCTTGTTAAGAAATACATCTCATTGTCATGATAGCTCCCTTAGTGAAAGAAACATACAGAGACGGGGAAGAGTCTTTAAAAAATAATATTTGTAGGAAGGAGTGTACATTTATATATTCTGTTCTCAGTTGTTGAAGAAGCATCTGGTTAAATCTCCCCAGACTATTATGAATCCCTTTTTAAAAATCTCTAGTGCCGTAAATAATGAAATAGCAATATCTTGCAAGCATTGTATTGACTATAATATCCCTTTGAAGTGAAGATTTGGCATATGGGTTACTCAGATTCTGTTCTTCCATTAATTATAATTCTTACATATTTTTTGAGGAGGTGAATATCTTAAAAATTTTTTTCCTAGTGACAATTCAATTATATAACTTTCTTACTGACCAACTGTCCTATAGGAGTAATGACAACGACAGCATAATTACCGCACACACATGCACAGACGTTCACCTCCTTCATGGCTAAGAGGACAAAAAATACAGAACAGGTCTTTTCATACAGTTGATCAAATATGGAGCTTCTTGAGGATCCCAGGGTCAGATTGGTTCCAATGTATAGAATGTATGACTCCAAATAAAACCTTTCCTACATTCACAGGTGAAAGAATAACAAATAAAAGCCTAGCTGCACAATCCAGTCTTTTACACTTCAACCGTTTGCATTTCCAATGAATGTTGACTGCAATACCACAGTCAAGTAATAGCAAGGTGACAGGTGTGCAGGAGATGATTCAGATTCACAATGCATGTAACTTAAGGTACACTTGTGCATATCAGATCATATAACACTGTTTATCAGAAATGTTCTGGGACAGCAAAAACATTTAGGTAAACAAGGTTTTATGTAATCAAGAGAGTTACAGGGTAATTGATTCATGTCAAGAGACATAATCTAGATTTTGATGGGAGGTAGTTTTGAACTGAAGATTTTGGCTTTGTGGAGCTTTAACTACAGAAATATAAGATTCCCAAATTTCATTAGCAATATTAATGTGTATCTTGGTTTGCATTTTAAACACATAAAAATAAGTTACCTGGAATCCTGAAGGTAATTCCAGAGACAAAAAAATTAAAGCATAAACATTCAACTATTTGAATAAACATTGTTTTCAAGTATAATTTGTCTTGAAGCTAAATACTGACTAAAGTGAAAAAGAATTTACCAGTATGTGGGAATGTGGGCTCTGTTTTTGGTTCCTGAAATATGTGCCTTAATTTTTTCAAATACTAAAAATATCTCTGAATACAGCCTGTTTTCTACATAATTGTTCATATTGCACTTTAGGTTTTCCTGTGTGTTCCTGAACCAGCAATCCAGATGGAACTATATCAATTCAAAGGTATGGTTGGTGATTGCTTTAATGTTTGATTTCCTGATATTGGGCTTTCTGATCTTCACTATATGCTTCCCTTCATGGGCAAGTAATTGTTTATCCTATGCTGCTGCTGCTGCTGCTAAGTCACTTCAAAGGAATAGTAATTTATTCTATATTACTATTATATCAAGCAATGGGGCTTCCCTTGTAACTCAGTTGGTAAAGAATCTGCCTGCAACTCAGGAGACATGGGTTCAATTCCTGGGTCAGGAGGATCCCCTGGAGAAGGAAATAGCAACTCACTCCAGTATTCTCGCCTGGAGTAAGTATCTCATGGACAGAGGAGCCTGGCAGGCTATAGTCCATGGGGTTGCAAGAGTCGGACATGACTTAGTGACTAAATCACCATTATATTAAGTCATAGACATTGAGTTGGAGATTTACTATTTAGTGTTTACAAATTTTAATTAAAAGGGTCCCTATGTCCCTTTGGATGTTTAATAAAGACTCCATAATCTAGCAAATTAATGAGTCCCTTATCTAATCTCACAGCCTTTATGTCTGCTTTTAAGAGACTCGTTCATTGAATTCCTTGGGTGAGGAATTCCTAAGGTGAGGTAACGTACCTCAGCTTACCTCACGATAAGTTGGGTATCGGGGAGTAAATCTTTCTTGGAGGTGACATGGCCTTAGCAAGAAACTTGCTAATGGAGCAAGTTTGGTGGCCTAAGAATTACTTTAGACTACGAATTACAGTCTGTTCAGTCTTAGAGTTTCTTAAATAATATAATTCTATTATTGAGAAGGTTTCCAGTCTATTTACTTTCTATCAAGTGCATTGGGTAATAACCAAAGCCAAATGTCCTGTCTAAATATAAAGTTTATTGATTCCTGTCTCCAAGCCACTAGCCTCAGTGATTTGCCCATCTCTACTTTAATTCACATTCCTTAGTTTAATGGCCTCTGATTCAATGTACTGCTGCTTCTTATTTTTAAGGTAAAATATATCATGACTTCACATTGATTTTTCAATTCAAATTCAGAACTTCAGGAATTTAAAGTTTCTTTGATCTTTTATCTATACCTACTTTCTCATATCTTGAAGAGCTTGGTTCTCAATGAGATTAGGAATAATAGAATTAAAGTATTATCTTATAATATGCACACAACAATCTCAGAATGACTATAGAAATGCTGTGACCAATAATATCATTACTGAAAACAGTAAGAATTGGTTACAGTTCTGTATATCCTACTAGGGATGTACAATCAAATTGCTGTGTTTTAAAATCACTTACAGTTACTGTTAGTGTGGTTATGCCAGCAACTCAATATGCATTTAGGTTCATTTTTTTATTTCCTTTTCAATTTTTAAAAATTGTTTTTCAATTAAATTTTATACTAATGTAACATATTTAGAGAGTTACAAAGTTAACAAAACAAGTACATTCAAAGAAGATAATCTTTTAACATTATCCCTTTTACTCTACTCTCTTCCTCCTACTTTAGGTGACCAAATTTAATGATTTATCCATTTTTTATGCTTAAATGCATATTTATATGCTCATTTACTTAGATAAAATAAATGTGTATTGTACCACCACCTTGTTTAATTGCTGATGTTCAATATATCTCTTCTTAATAGATTATAGAGTATAATTATTGTGTGGAGTTAAAATAAATAATTCAGTTTCCTATTAAGAAACATTGGAGTTGTTTTCTTTATATATTATTAGTAACCTTGTGCATATATATTGTCATATTTTTGTCAGTGTGCCTATGTATGGGATAGACTCCTAGAAGAAGGATTGACAGCTACCAAAGACATACTGATAATGTATTCAAATACATATTTCTCATCATAACCTCACCAATATAAATGAATACTAACTTTTAGATTCATGCCAATATAATAGCTAAAAGGATTGGGGTCCCACTGTAGCTTTAATTTACATTTCTTTTAAATTGTATGAGGTTAAGTTTCTTTTAATACAATTAAGGGGTATTGTATTGCTTTTCTTAGAACCTATTCATTCACTGGCACATTTTATATAGAGTTCTTCTTCTCTCTCTGTAAAAGCTAAATGTATTTTAAAAATATTAACCCTCTGACCAGGATATATATTACAAATATTTTCCCTAGTTTCTCCAGTTTTCATTTTTCTTTCTTTAGCTTGTGATACCTTTTGCCATGTGAAAGTTTATAATATGCACATGTATGTATGCTTGTATATATGTAACAGGTAAACTATATTATGTATGGGTCTCTATATAAAATCTTTTTTTCTGTATTTTGGGTTATATTTAGTAAGATGATTCCTGTTCTCACATTAGAAAATAATTTACCTATGTGTTCTTTTAGTGAACCAGTTTTCTTTTAGTATTTACTTTTATATTTAAATTTCTGATACATTTAGAAATCATCCTTGTGATGGGAGAAATGTACTTATTACAATTTTTTTCTACATGGCTATTCAATTACCCTAGTTCAGTTCAGTCGCTCAGTCGTGTCCGACTCTTTGTGACCCCATGAATTCCAACCTGCCAGGCCTCCCTGTCCATCACCAACTCCCGGAGTCCACCGAAACCCATGTCCATTGAGTCACTGATGCCATCCAACCATCTCATCCTCTGTCGTCCCCTTCTCCTCCTACCCTCAATCTTTCCCAACATCAGGGTCTTTTCAAATGAGTCAGCTCTCTTGCTTTTTCCATGATCCAGCGGATATTGGCAATTTGGTCTCTGGTTCCTCTGCCTTTTCTAAAACCAGCTTGAACATCAGGAAGTGCACAGTTCACATATTGCTGAAGCCTGGCTTGGAGAATTTTGAGCATTACTTTACTAGCGTGTGAGATGAGTGCAATTGTGTGGTAGTTTGAGCATTCTTTGGCATTGCCTTTCTTTGGGATTGGAATGAAAACTGACCTTTTCCAGTCCTGTGGCCACTGCTGAGTTTTCCAAATTTGCTGGCATATTGAGTGCAGCACTTTCACAGCATCATCTTTTAGGATTTGAAATAGTTCAACTGGAATTCCATCACCTCCACTAGCTTTGTTTGTAGTGATGCTTCCTAAGGCCCACCTGACTTCTCATTCCAGGATGTCCAGCTCTAGGTGAGTGTGAGTGATCATACCTTCATGATTATCTGGGTTGTGACGATCTTCTTTGTACAGTTCTTCTGTGTATTCTTGCCACTTCTTAATATCTTCTGCTTCTGTTAGGTCCATACCATTTCTGTCCTTCATTGAGCCCATCTTTGCATGAAATGTTCCCTTGATATCTCTAATTTTCTTGAAGAGATCTCTATTCTTTTCCGTTCTATTGTTTTCCTCTATTTCTTTGCATTGATTGCTGAGGAATGCTTTTTCACCTCTCCTTGTTATTCTTTAGAACTCTGCATTCACATGGGTATATCTTTCCTTTTCTCCTTTGCCTTTCGCTCCTCTTCTTTTCACAGCTAATTACCCTAATACTACTTATTAAAATTTCATGTCCTTTATGCCAATTTGAGAATTAAAATTGTTTTAGATTATATATATTTATATAGTATATATATTAAATTCACACATGCAGTTTTTAAATCTGGATTTTCTATTTATTGCATTTATGTGGTAGCTTTAAAATTAAATCAAATTCTTTGATACTGTCCTCGGCTCTTGTAAAAGGTGAAGCTTAATTCTCCCACCCTTGATGAAGGATGGATTTAGTGGCTTACTACTATACAATAGTGTATGGCAAAAGTGATGATATGTCGGTTTAGAGATTAGATAATGAAAGACTATGGCTTCCATCTCAGGTTTGAGTTCTCTCTCTAAATATATAAATTAACTTAAGAGATGCTACCTTTACATTGAATATTACTATTTGAATCCATTATATATTTTCCCATTTTTCTAAGTCTACTTTTGAGCTTTTTATGAGTATTTTCTTTTGCTGATGGGCTTCCCTCATAGCTTAGTTGGTAAAGATTCCAGCTGCAATGCAGGAGACTCTGGTTCAATTCCTGGGTCAGGAAGATCCACTGGAGAGGGATAGGCTACCCACTCCAGTATTCTTGTGCTTCCCTTGTGGTTCAGCTGGTAAAAAATCTGCCTGCAGTGCAGGAGACTTGGGTTCAATCCCTGGGTTGGGAAGATCCCCTGGAGAAGGGAAAAGACTACCCACTCCAATATTCTGGCCTGGAGAATTCCTTGGGGTCACAAAGAGTCCGACATGACTGAGTGACTTTCATTTTCTTTTGCTGATAAATGTTTTGTATATTTCTTGTTAAATCTATGTTTCTGAAATTTTTCTCTTTGCTGTGACAAATGGGCTTCCCAGGTGGCTCAGTGGTAAAAAATCCACCTGCCAATGCAAGAGGCACAAAGATGAGGGATTGATCCCTGGGTCAGGAAGATCCCCTGGAGGAGGAAATGGCAACCCACTCCAGTATTTTTGCCTGGAACATCCTATGGACAGAGAAGTCTGGTGGGCTACAGTCCCTCGTGTTGCAGAGTCAGACATGACTAAACACACACACATGATAAATGGAGCCTTTCCTTCCATACCCCCTCTCCCCACATCCTTGTACTTATCTTTATACTCATCCTCCTCCTTCTCCCTTTCTTCTTAATTTTGCAGCTTTTATACACAAATACATTTGACTTCTGTATGTTCATTTTATAACCTCCTAAAAGTTATAAAAGGGGTAAGTAAGTTGTGTGCCTCTCACACACGCACAAAAAAGTGTCTACATTATAATCCTTGGAATCCGTGAGTATGTTAGATTAAATGGAAGGAGAAATTAAGGTTGCAGATAGAAGTAGGTGTTGCTAACCAACTGACCTTAATTTAGTGAGATTATCCTAGTTAAACAGGTGTGGCCAATGTAATTACCAGCATCAGGTAAGAGCGGGCGTGGAAGGCAGGAGAGAAAATTGTTAGTGCAGTGTGATCTGGGAAAGATTTGAGTTGCTGTTTCTAGCTTTGCAGATGGAAGGGGCCACAAGAAAAGGAGTAAGAATGGCTTCTAGAAGCTGGGAAAGGCCAGGATACGGATTTTTCCCTAGAACCTTCAGAAAGTATGTCATCTTGCCAACGCCTAGTGAGACCCAGAACTGTAAGTTAATATATTGTTGTTGTTTTAAAGCTATTATATTTTGGTAATTTGTTACAGGAGCAATAGAATACAATGCACTTGAAATGTATTGAATTTTCTTACTGTTTTCAGTGTTTTTGCTATTGATTCTTTTCAGGTTTTGCATATATTTGGTCATGTCATCTGAAAAAAATGATCATGTCATACCAGTTTCAATCTGTAAGATTCTGAGTGCTTTGGCTGGTATCTTTAAAACAATGCTAGTGAATATAGTGGTAATCTTTATCTGTTCCAGGCTTTACTTTGAAAACCTCTATTATTTCCACATTTAGGGGCTGACTTCTGAGTTAAACCATGTATGTTTTATCATGTTAAGAAAATATCCATCAATTCCAGTTTTGTTGGTGTTAAATTTTTTCAAATGTTTTCCTGTGTCCATGAAGATAATCAAAAGGGTGCTTGTCTTAACTCTATTAGTAAGATGGTGGGATTCTGTTTGCAGATATTTTAGTAGAGAATTTTACTTTGATATTTAGAAGTGAAGTAGACCTGTGTTTTAATTTTTGGTTATTTTTTGTGTCATATATTGAAGTCACTATTATAACTTCCTTTTCATAATTAATTTGAAAGAAAGGAAAGAAGTACTGATATATGCTGCAACATGGGGGAACCTGAAAAACTGTATGCTAAATAAAAGAAGCCAGACAGGAAAGGCAACTTATTGTATGAATTAATTTATATGAAATGTCTAATAAAGTCAACTCTCTAGAGTCGGAAAGTAAATTAGTGGTTGCCTAGGGCTAGAGGTGAGAATGAAGATTAGCTGCAAATGGGTGAGGGGATCTTACTGGAGTGATGGAAATGTTAAAAGCAGATTGTGGTGATAAAAGCACAACTTGGCAATTCACTAAAAATTATTAACTTTTACATTTAAAACGAAGTTGTTTTTTTTTTTTTTTTAACTTCTTTGGCCTCATCAGGTCTAAGTTGTGGCGAGTGGGATCTTTGCTATGTCACGCAAGATCTTTTCTTTGCTGTGGTGGGGCAGGAACGCTGTAGACGTGGCACACCAGCTTTGGAGCCTGTAGGCTCAGTGCCTGTGGTGGCATGCGGGGCTTATTTGCTCTGTGGCATGGGGTATCTTAGTTCACCAACCAGGGAAGGTGGGTTTTATGGTATGAAAATTATACCTCCGTGAAGTTGTTAAAGAGAGAATTTGTTTTTTAATTGATACTGTGTGCTCAGTTGTGTCCGACAATGTATGACCACATGGACTGGCTCCATGTGGTTTCCCAGGCAAGAAAGTGGGTTGCCATTTCTTCCTCCAGGGGATCTTCCCAATTCAGGAATCAAACCTACCTCTCTTGTGCCTCCTGCACTGGCAAGTGGGTTCTTTACCACTGAGCCACCTGGGAAGCCCCAGTTGAAATGTAGTTTACCCAAATTATATAGTTATATTTAATAGGAAAAAAAAAAGTTGGAAGTTTCCTTCCTTTTCTATTCTTTGGAATAGCTTAAGTAACATGTAGATTACATGGTATATAAATGTATGGTAGTGTACCTGGTGGAAATACTGATCGTGGTGATTTATTGTGTGTACTGGAAGAGGAGAAACAAGGTCTTAAATGATTTTCTCTGTTTCCTTGATGATGATTGGCCTGTTCAGACTTTCTGTCTCCACTGAGTCAACTAGGTAAGCAGTGTATGTCTTTTTAAAAAATTTGTTTCATTTTGGTTTTAAAGTATATTTGAAGGGATGTGCAAATATATTCTTTATCTTAAAAAATTCTTCAATTATTTTCCACTCATTTTTAATATTTGTGTTTCCTCTCCTTTGCCCTTAATTTGATCAGTTAATAGATTGGGTTTTTTGTTGGCCTTATTTCAAACAATGATACATATTTGGATCTGCAAAATGTGTTTTGTTGTCAGTTTTTCTGAGTGAATTCTCCTTGGTAGGCACTTCAATATGTGACATATATACATATATATATATATATATATATATATATATATACACATGTATATATATGTATGTTTCAGGAGCAGTCCTTGAGTTGCAAATTTCAGTAGTTCTCTTCCATGGCTTCAGTTTTCTTCTTTGAGGATACCTGTTGTACATATATTGCATCTTTTTTCCTTACATTGTGTATCGGTGACTTTCTCTTGAAATTTGCTATTCCTTTTGTAGCTTTTTAAACATCTTAATTGGGGTGGAAAGTAATTTATATATTGTAAAGTTCACCCACTTTGTGTGCAGCTTCATCATTTTTAGTAAATTTAGATAATTATTGAATAATCACAATAATTTATGAACACTTTCATCACCTTATGCCAGAGCATGAAATAAGCCATGTTAAATATTAACTTACAAGGGATGAAATATTGTTTTAAAAAAATCTCTAAATAAATGAGAATTAAATAGAAATCAATAACAAAAATTTGGGAAATCTCCAAATATTTGAAATCACACAACTTATTTTATAAGTAACACAAAAATAAAAGAATCATTCACCTATAGAATGTTCCACACACACACATGGCTTCCTTGAAGTCTGTGTTTGCTAAGTACAGAGTTTAAAATCATTAGAGTTTCTAGTGAAGAGTATATGGATAACAAGTTTCTGTTTCTTTGAATTTCTCCTGATTTTTGGTTGAAATCTAAACAGTTTGGATGATATATGCTACTAACTTCAAATTGATTTTTTTCTTAACTTCTTTTTGTTGTTTGGCTTTTTGCAGGGGAGGTGGTTATGATTTATTTTCGAAATGTAACTACACTTATTTGTAGACATCTTTCTCCTGTTGTTTGTGATTGCTGATACATGCTCAGTTCTTTTATTTTGATTTTTTAAAGTGTGGATTCTTTTGCTTTGTCCTGTGACTACATGGCTTATGAGGTAGTCAATGATGTAAGCAGAGGTTGTATAAAAATTTTTCAAGTTCATAGGCTGTGATGGATATGTGTATGAGTTGAAGAGTACATTCAATGCTCATCTACTCCTCAGATCTCTTTGCCTTTTAATTTCCACTATTTTCCTTTGAGTCCTCTTGTATATATATGTTCAGAGTTTTCTAGTCAGCCAGGGATGTGTGTAGGACTTAACTGGTTCTTCCATATTCTCCTGGGATATCTCTTAAATTTCTGGCTGGTTTGCCACTCACCCCAACTGTAAGTTTTCCCATTTATTTTCTGTGGGAATTTGTTGTGTTCTAGAAATGCCAGGTTTGGCTGACAAAGCTAGAAATTTTAATCATGTAGTGGAAATTGACTATCTTTCTGACAGTAAAGCAGCTGATTTTGCAGCAATATATATCCTCTGGCAAAGCTACAGATCTCAACAACGAAATGTGAGGGAATGTGCGTATGTGTGTGGGGCGGGGTATGGGGTGAGATGGGGGAGTGGTATTATTTGAAGACAGAAGGGGCAGAAATTACTGCTATTTTAACCAAAGTCCAAGCAATTTTTTAAAAATACTTTTTGATGTGTTTTATATCTTTAGTCTATTTAAATTCTGTTAAATAGTTATTTTTGAGAAGTTTGTTCAGCTAAATATATTTTTCCTCACAAAGTGGATTCACTCACCTCTACTTAGCACCATAGCCAAAGTACCGCATGTGATTTCTTTGGTTTTAAAATTTGTTCCTTATCACATTCTATTTCTCTTAAGATGGCTGCTGTTTATTCACTCTTCTGTTTCTTCATATGGTATAACTTTGTTCCTTTGTGAAATGATTTTTAATTTCATTTCATTTTTTTACGGATTATTTTTCTCTTGCATTCTGTTTCTAATTCTCATTTTTTCCCACATTTTCTATTTATTTTCATTTTGCCTATTTTTAAATATTTGGTTACAATTTTTATGTTTTGTGTGAACTTTTTTGGGCATGCTTTTGTTATCCATGAGAATATTATTTTCTTCTTACAATGTTGTATAGGATTCCTTTTACATTGTACATTTTTACGTAAGTTTAGTTTACTTAAACTTTTCGGAACAAGTGGTCAGGATGGTTATCCTATTTTCATGACCTTCAGTTCAGTTCAGTCGCTCAGTCGTGTCCGACTCTGTGACCCCATGAATCGCAGCACACCAGGCCTCCCTGTCCATCACCAACTCCCGGAGTTCACTCAAACTCACGTCCATCAAGTCGGTGATGCCATCCAGCCGTCTCATCCTCTGTCGTCCCCTTCTCGTCCTACCCCCAATCCCTCCCAGCATCAGAGTCTTTTCCAATCCTGATTTGGTTGTTTTTGCAAAAGACCAAAACACTTTGTGAGGTTTACTTCCCTTTCTGTCCTTACAGCTTTTATCTGGGCCTTTTCTCTATTCTGCTCTCTTTCTTGCCAGCTTGCTTAACTTACATTCTAGTCTCAGCAGTTTATTTTTTGTATGTGTCTCTGTGCAGGAAAAGAGTTTAGGTTTTTGTGTCTCTTTAGTTTTTAAGTATTCCTATCGCCAAGACTGCTTCAGCCTTCTCACCTTGCTATGTGTCGTATTTTCTCACGACATTAAGTGTTTAGACTTCTCTCAATTACAGCTGCTTTTTCAGATTGATCTGCCCCCTATTCTGATAAATGTCTGTTGGATACTTTGGGGTTCACTGTTGGCTTTTCTTTTCTTCCTCCCACAGAGCTATTAATGCCATGTTGTACTTACCGATACTGATGTTTTGTCCCCATCTGCTCTTATTTTACATTCATGTAGATGATTTATCACCAAGTGTTTTGTAAATATTGTCTGTTGTTACTTAATTTTGCCATTCTACTTGTTCTGTTTCTATGGAAGGATTTAGGTAGCTTCGAAAATGCTGCTGCAGGAATTCCATTTCAAGTGTCATTCAATTAAGCAGTTAATTGACTTAATCTTCCCATAGAAAGCAACTATAAATAATGGTCAAAATGCAAAAGACAGTGATTGAAAGGCCCTGAGGGATTATTAAAAGCAGGCAGAGTATAAGTGGAACTGGACACTCCAATGACAGGAATAACATTCTTACCCATTTTAACTTTTAGCCAAAGGAAAAGCTATTGGAAAATTTACAGTTCTTATTATCTGAAAAGACAAAGAACAGATTTCTGGACAACCACCCTCTGGATACTGAGGGAGAAATCCAAGAAGGAAGAGAAAAAGAGCAGAAGTCCCATAGTTGGTATTTCAACTTTGTTCAGGTATCTAGCTGAGCTGTAAATCATGAATGCCCAAGATATACTCTAACTCAATATAAAACAACTAAACTTTCATGTGATCTTTTACTCAGGAGACAGATTTTTTTGGTTGAGTTCCAGCAAGTTAATGGCCCATTTGAAAAAAATATATCACCACCCTTAGGAAGACTATAACAGAATCCAAAGACTACAAAACATATGGCAGTAGGTCCAATATAGTATCCAAAGTTGGTGGATAGATAAGGAAAATGTGAATTCCTTTTAAGAAAGAAACAATAAGGACACCAATTCTTAAATATCTGCATACTGAAATTTGAACTAGGGTTTAAAACAATGATTATAATTATGCTAAAGAGCATAAAGGAAAATATATTCCCAGTAAATGAGAAAATGAGAAATAATAAAAATTCTGTATCTGAAAATAAAAACTCAATAAAGGCTTTAACAGAAGACTGAAAAAAATAATAATAATAACTAAGGGCTGGAAACTTGGCAAATTTGGTAAAAACATAAACACTGATATTTAAGAGCCTCTGCAAATCCATTCAGGAATAATTACAAGAACAACCTCTTGAAGGTACATTATAGTCAAATTTGTGAAAACAGAAAGAAAAAACTTAAGAGCAGAAAAGACTATATTGACTTTTACTTACAAAGGAAACACTATTTGTATGTTGCCTGATTTAGCAGAAACTATGGAACCCAAAAAACACTGGGATGTGTCATTAAAATACAGACGGTAAAACCTGTCACCCCACACTTCTATATCCAACAAAATTATCCTTTCGGAATAAAGGTGAAAGAGAGATATTTTCAAAGAAAAGAAAACTGAGATAATTCATTGACAAGTGATCTGTACCACAAGAAATGTTAAAGGAAATTCCTGAAGTTGTATAAGTTATGTAAAGTTGAATATAAGTAATTTATATTCTATTTGTATCACACATAGGAAAAGCAGATCTAATTGGCCTAATTTGGAGATCGTCTTAAACAGTTATGTTAACTTAGTTACTAATCATAATGTTAATTGTGATTGCATTGCATTTTTATCAATATGTTTTGTGCATTCTAAGTCTTATACATTCAGTATCTTATTCAGTCCTCTCAATCTGTCTGAGAATAGGTATTGTTATTCCCACTTTTATAGATGAGGAAAATGAACTAACTGGTTCAAAGACTCGTCCAAAGGCAGACTCCTAATATGTAGTGGGGGCTTCCCTGATAGCTCAGTTGGTAAAGAATCCACCTGCAATACAGGAGACCTGGGTATGATTCCTAGGTAGAGAAGATCTCCTGGAGAAGGGATAGGCTACCCATTCCAGGTTTCTTGGGCTTCCCTTGTGGCTCAGCTGGTAAAGAATCTGCCTGCAACGCAGAAGACTTGGGTTCAATCCCTGGGTTGAGAAGATCCCTTGGAGAAGGGTAAAGGCTACCCACTCCAGTATTCTGGCCTGGAGAATTCCATGGACTATATAGTCCATGGGGTCGCAAAGAGTCAGACATGACTAAGAGACTTTCACTCATTCACTCACTCAAAATGTAGTGGAGCCATGTTTCTAGACTCGTCTCTCTCACTTTTAGTTGTATATTCTTTGCATCTGTATTCTAATACACTAATGTTAATCAAATATTAGCAATTAGACCAGATATCTATTAAAAGATCATAACAATCCATGTAGTATTGAAATTGGTAGCTTTCCTCTCTCTTTTAACCCCAAATTAGAATACTTAGTCTTTTGTTAGTAACAGACTATAATTTCAAAAATATTTTATCAAGTCATAGAATAAAAGCAGAGCACATAATTTGGCTTCATGTAGAAACTATTTTACTGGGAATAGTGAGGCTGAAATTATTAAAAAAAACACAAGTTGAAAATTTTTCCTTGGCCTACTGAATAATAATAGTCACTGGATTTTGACCTTTGTCACTTTTATTGTATAAAAAGCATGTATGAGGGAAAAGTGGGATCCAAACAATTTGAATCTTCATGAAGAACCTGAGAAATAGATCTCCAAGTTCCTCTGAAATACTTATTTTTATATCTCCCTTGTGGAAGACAGTTTGAACCAACTTGAATCAACTTCCATTATAATATTGTGACTAAAATTTGAACTTGACATGGCCTGGAAAATTAAAAATTGGAAAATTCTCTTTCTCTTCCCAAGAATACTTTTGGAATAAGTATGTGATGTAATTCTGGTGAACGAAACATAAAAAGATGTTGCTATAATGTGCCTATTCCTAAGGTATTACTCATCCTTTGAAACCACATATATGGCCTTATAATTTCTACTCAATGGCAAGCTGAAGATTAAAAAAAATCTCAAGCTTAGACTATAGTTGGAACTTCATGATATGTCATACCAGGTAGAAGTGGGTTGTTATTGAAATGTAACATCTGAGTCATCTCAGTGGGCAAAAATTTGTGATTTCTATTATACTTGACCTCAAAGGTCAAGAGCGATAAAAATTATTCGGCAGCATCTAATAATCTAACTTGATAATATATAGAAAGGAAGAAAACTAAAGTATCGGTGCCAAGAAAGTTTGGAGTAGAGATTAATGAATGAAGCACTCAAAATGACCTCAAAGCTTGAATTCTTCCCAGAAGAATCCCAGTGACTCTCTTTGGATATCTGTCACTTCTGGTTTTGAAGTGAATTGACTCAAAGCTCAGGTGAAATAAAAGTTACACGTGGGCCCAGCAACGTGTGTCCCTGCAACAAGGATGGCTTTATTGTGGAGTGTATGAAGTATACAACTTATCAACAGTGACCAAGACTGAACACCTGTTATGGTATCGTATACATCAGGACCTCGTGGGAAGTTAATTATAGTGGTTCATGTCATGGTAAAGGGGAAATAAGTTGTCTTTGCCAGAGAAAACCTGCATTCTCTATTTAAATCTTCTTTCCTTGCTCTTCATGTAGGGACTTTAATAAGCAAATGTATACTTTGTGACTGTCTTATGTATTACTGTAATGCTGTTTCATGTAACATGCCTCCAAACAAGACATTACTGTAAAACTGAAAGACAGTAAGCTATTAGCCATGTGATATATAACTCTTTAAGATTAATCTTAATTCTCACTTAATTCTATGAAGTCTTCTTGAATACATCTTTGATAATAATTATTTCCTTTCCTGATTTCACAGCCCTTTAGATTTTTTTTTTTTTTGCCTTTTATTTGCTCAGTGCTTTTTTTTTTTTTTTTAAACTTTACAATATTGTATTGGTTTTGCCAAATATCGAAATGAATCCGCCATAGGTATACATGTGTTCCCCATCCTGAACCCTCCTCCCTCCTCCCTCCCCATACCATCCCTCTGGGTCGTCCCAGTGCACCAGCCCCAAGCCTTTAGATTTTTACATCATTTAAGTTATCCTAGCACAGGGGAGCCCGGTGGGCTGCCATCTATGGGGTCGCACAGAGTTGGACATGACTGAAGTGACTTAGCAGCAGCAGCACTCTCTATCTTGTTCTATCATTCAGCCTTTCATATGTGCCCTGCTTTATTAAATTTCAGCCTTTTAAATAAAATCTTAACTCATTCGTTTGCCTTGGTCTACCAGGATATTTTACACATGTAAGATACTGAAAGATTGTTTGCTGATGACAATCATATTCACAGAACCTTAAAATTGTATGTGATTTTAAAGGGCATTGAAACCTCAACTCTTCCAGTAAAATCTCTTTTTGAGAATGCTTTACTTTTGTGGGAAAAAAAAAAGAAATCATGATTGGCTGAAATAAATTGAAAACCCCTTTCATTACGTAGCCATGGTCCAGAACAGTGTAAGTTTGGTGGATGCACACGTGATCTTCTATTACTCTTCTATTCCTTGTGAGTTATGCTTCAAATGTTTATATTTAAAAAGCAGGTCAAGTTATTTTTATCTTACCTGTTAAAGAAAAGCAGTTGTTCCTCTTCTTTGTAGCTTGCAATGTTTAGTTCTAATAACATAATAAATTTTAAAGTTTATCTTCCATGTCTCCTAGAATGTAAGCTCCATAGGGATAGGAATTCCTTCCCCCAACTCTGTTATATCCTAGTATTTAGTAAAGTGCCTGTCATAGAATAGGGATTTTATATATCATTGTTCTTTTGTTGTGTGTGGTTAAGTCTTTCAACTAAAACAAAAGACACCTATAAAAGGTAGTAGACAAAATTTAAAAATAGAACTTTATAAAAGTGAATATACTTATTTTAAGGTCTTTCTATCCAGAAGCAGAGATTAGGAGTCATTTTTGTAGATAAAAACACGTGTATGATAGGGATTTGCTGAATGCATAACTGCTTTCAACAGTTCTTCCCCTTAGTGAACATTATAGAATGTTCTAAATAAATATTATGAGAACCACAGCTAAGACCACAAACTTATTTACATAAACTCAAACCTGATTTTCAATCCTAATGATTGCCTGGCTTTTCAAGAGTGATTCTAGTTAGTGTTAAATGACTTTTCTAAAAAGCATACATCAACAGTTTAATTATTAAGATATCACTGTATTGACAGAGATTGGCCTGACCCAGAGGTTGGTGGAGTCTACTTTAAAATTTCATTTCTGAAAGTTGACGATTCTGTACATATTCTGTTGTTTTACTTGAAAATCATTTGATAGATTTTCAAATAGATTTTGATAGGCTTTTAAAAAGAACTGGATATTTCCTAACTAAAGTCGTAAGAGAGTAATTTTAAGAGAGGACCAATTTCAGTTTGGAGTTCTCAAAAGAATTTGGTTCACCTTCATCATTGATCTCTCTGTTTGAAGTGTTCATTTACCATCCTGACATAATCTAGGGCTGCACTGCGTGATGTTGATGATACTTTTGTCAACGTGAAGAATGCAGTGCCATTGTTATAGAAATAGAACAAGAAACAGAGACCTTAATATGTACCATCTGTTTTACAAAAACGTTCAATGTGGTAATGTATTTGCAATACCAGAAGCAATATCTCTAAGACATGAAATGAACATATGTTGTCTAAGAGCCTTCAGGCTGACATTGAAAAAGAGAAAAGATAGTACTTCAAGGCAAATACTGTCCCAGTAGAAAGACTGCCAGATCCAATATGGCTCAGCCTATTGACAAGTCTCTGGTGAACAACTTCATATAAAGATTTTCACATTGTTATGGGTTGTACAGCTCTCTCTGGCCCATCTTTTCAGCATGGGTAAAATAGTAGCAAACACCCTCTTTGTCACTCTGGGTACTTTACTGTTTCAGAGCAACAGATGTTGTCAGAAAAAGTCACACCGTACAATAAAGTGCTTGAATGATTATTTCTAGGACTGGAGTGAAACTGAAACTGCCTTTTGATGAATAAGTAGATAGCTTTAAATACAGAGCTGAAAATTCAACCACTAAACGTTATGTTAAAATATCTAGCTATTTAGCATAAATGAAAATTATTAATTTTAAGAACAGTAGCTTATACAATTCTCATATACGTATTGATTACTGACAAATTCTGACCTCATTTTCCTAGATACTCTATATTTTACAATGTAAAATTAAGATATATATATTTATGAATATTGCAGTATGTACATAGCCATAAGGCGTATATGTCATATTTGTATTAGTGTGCATGAGAAGAAATTACAAAGGTCAAATGATGGATTATTAAGCCCATTAGGAGGAAGAATAGTTAACTAGCTTAACAAGTGTTAGTTTGCTTATATTTCAGTTCCAAAGATTCAATATGGCTTTAAGTTATATTATGCCATAATCAGGCTTAGCTCTTCATAAACATGTCAATATGAAATATAAGCCTTACATTTTAAAAACAGTTGAAAAAATACAGCAGTGGACTTGGAGCCAGAAGATCTGGCTTTGAGTCTCCAATCTCCATTTATAAGGTGCATGACCTGAGGTAAGGCTGACCTGGGGTCACCCTTCAAGGCCTCAATTATGTTAACTATAAATAAGAGGGTTGAACTAAATGATCTCTAAGCTTCTTTCCAAATTTAAGAACTCTCATTGCAAATAGACAGTCATTATCACAGTTTAAAATGGAGGGAAAAACGTGTTTGAAGCATAAAGTCAAGATAATGAGCTCTCTTATTTTATGTATTTTGTGTTTAAAACTATACACTGACCTACAGGAAAGTTTCCTTAAACCATGTTCATAGAAGAGATCTAATTGTTTATATATTTCACAATGGAATTGTTCACATTTTTGTCCAGATTCCTTCTAAATCTCACTTCTGTTTTTTCCTAAAACCCTTCTTTGTGACTAGTATGTTAGTTGTTGAACGGGTAAAGAATGATGCTTGCCTCCTGACCCCGTAACAAGCATGCTTTTGTGTTTTCAGAGCTTTTTGTATTTAGAAGTAGTTCTTTGATTATTAATGGAAAGTTAATTTTAAAATAAAATTTATCTTCCATTTAAATGACTTCTTCACAATCACTCTCATGACCTGACAAAAGTCTAGGATTTATTACAGACATCTCTGTTGCCATTCAAGTTACAATTCAAGGATACTTCTAATCAGGAGATTTTGGTTTTCATTGGGGGTGGTAGTTTAGGCAACAGGTCCATCTTCTTCTCTCAACCCACTTTCCTTAACAGTACAGCTCTTTGGACTGTGCATCTCAAAAGAGCAGGAAAATTGTTCACTAATTGCTGCAGAGAATCTAGAAACATAAATCCAACTTCTCAGCTGAGATTTGTAAAGGAAGCTTTTCCACATTCTCCATAATTAGTAACTTATTTCCTTATCATACCCTAAATCTAGTCCCTGATCATCATTCCCTCCTTATTTTGTTACCCAGCCTATGCTATTAATGTTATATATTATGCTACCCTGACTAGTTTCACAGAGCAGTGAATGCTCTAGGTACCCTTGAATTTAGAGCTTTATTCAAACTGCTGCCTGGTCTCTTGACCTGTCAACAGTCAGGGGTAGATCAACAGAAATTCTTCTCTCTGCTATGGGTCAGAGGAAAGCCACCGATGAAATTCACTTCCAACCACGCAAAGTTCAAAGGCACTAGCTTGAGTGGTGCGTGTGTTTATTCAGGAACATGTGGATCTGATGAGTGCGAGGAGATTGGTGCAGTATGGCTCAGATGCAAGTCATTGAGTATAATTGATTTTTAATGGCCTGGCTACCTGCCACCAGATGTTCATCAATTAGGTACGCTTTCGAAAGCAACACAGCTGCTTATTTCATGCTGACTATCCAGTGGCTGAGGGATCGTTACATACTGTAAGAAACCAACTCTGTGTAGTGCGACCATACGTTCAGTTTGCTCTCATCCAATTATGATGGAGGCCTATAAGTATTAATAATACCTTCTTTCTCTTTCTCAAAATATCCCAGTTTGGAAAATAAAGCACTCGGACATCATACCTAGTTGTCATGCTGGTCCATGCACCATACAAAGCTAAGTGTATCATTGACTTGTCATTTCCAACTTTCTCCCATGCCTCCTCTCAACTTACTCAAAAGTTCTGAAATGTATAAGATCCTTTTTATTTTCATTGAAATAGCCTCATGGAGACTTGGTTCTCCTATCTGTAGTCTCAGGAAGAAGGTATTGCTATTGTTGTGCTTGTTATTTGTCTCATCTCTTGTTAATGCTGAGAAATCCAATGCCATTCTGATATCTGAACCACACAGACTTAGTAAATTAAAACAGGGCAAACTTATCCTTGAGATCCAGAGGACAAGGGCTTCCCAGGTGGCCAGTGGTAAAGAATCCTCCTGCCAATACAGGAGACAAGGGTTCAATCTCGGGGTCGGGAAGATCCCCTGGAGAAGGAAATGGCAACCCACTCCAGTATTCTTGTCTGGAAAATCCCGTGGACAGAGGAGCTTGGTGGGCTACAGTCCACTGGGTTGCAAAGAATAGGACATGACTGAATGACTGAGCACATACACACGTCACTCTGACAATGGCACTTCTGCTTCCCACTTCCACATTTACAGACCCTTGTGGTTACTTTGGACCAACTGTAATAATCCAGTATAATCTACGTATTTTATGGTCAACTGACTAGCCATCTTAAGCCCCTCGCTGTGTAAACTAACATATTTGCAGGTTCTAGTGGGGTAGGATGTGAACATCTTTGAGGGGCCATGATTCTCCCTATCACAGACTCTTACAGGCTGATGCAGGCTTAAGCATTCAGCATACTCATCAGCATTTCTAGTTAGATATCTCATTGGTATCTCAAACCAAATTCAAAGCCAAATTCTTGATCTTTGTTGTCCATAAATCTGTTCTCCCTTTAGCCTTCAATTTTTCAGTAACTAGGCATACCAAAAATGTTAATTGCCAAAACAAATTATTGACATCCTGTATATTCTTACATTTGCATCAAATCCATGAGCATGTTCTATTTGCTCTATTTTCAAAATAAATCTGGGATTCAAAACTTCCTTCCTTACTACCAGTTGCCCAGAGCAGCTTTTAGAATATCATAAGTATTAGTAGTTCATGAATGAGCTAATTTCTTTCCCAATTACATGATTACATACATTTTTAAGAAGTTTCTATGTTGGTTTTCAGCTTTCTGTTTGATTGCCTTTAATTCGGATGATAATTTATTGAATTAAAATATATATCTTTAATAAGTATTTGTTCTCAATGCAAACTAAGGTATATATGATTTAGTCAGGATTCTTAATTGAGAACAACAGAAATTATTAATTTAGGCAGACAAATTTAAATATAGGTTGCAAAAAAAAAAGAATCATGAGGTTTAAAAAAAGCAGGTCCTGAAAATAGGACTTAGTGCAGCTACATTATTCATCCCAACACTGCTGGAACCCTACCTGTTATACAAACCAAGGCATTGGCACTGGTGTTTTGTTCCTCTTCTTTTATGATTTCTAGAATTTTCTTCCTAGCAATATTTTATTCTGTGTAACAACCACCATTCTTAACCTATCCCATTATTGAATGGAAAGACACAATCAATTGTAAATGAAAATGACATGAAAGATAAAAGTACCTGATTTGAATTCCCTACAACTTGTTTGTTCTTTTATTCTTTTATATTTTCATAATGTTATAACCAATAAGCCCTTGTGTTTGCATTTCCTCTTATACATAAGTTGTGTTGATTACAAAAAGAAGCTGAACATTACATTTTTGAATCTTGATGATATAAATATCAAATGTTTTTGAAAGTTAAGATTCCCAGTATTCAAATAATTCCCTTGAAGTGAAGAGGAAACCAAAGGACCAGATACAGTCCTTCAATTTTTGCAGTTGAAACGCTCTTCATGTTAGATTATGTTTATTCTAAATGGCCAAACACAGTGATGCTCTGTCTTAGTTTGCAATGTGTGTGACTCGCACAGTTAATAGTAGTGGGTCAAACAGTGGTGACTAATGAGGCTAATAAGACTTATTCTGTGTTGGAGCTAACAAATCCTTTATCAGTACTTCAACCACTCTGCTTATGTGCCCTCATTGTTAAGATTATGCCTTTCATCTATGGAAACCAATCCCTTTCATATACAATTTCAGCAAGAAGCTTATAAAATGTGTATTAAAGCAGTATTGACTTGTCTAACAATAAAAAGTACAATTAGGCTTCCAACACAGAGCATTTCTAATTTGCATAAAAACCTCTCTAACCTATTCCTTTTACTGCAGAATATAACCAAAAGGTTATATTCTGTTCCATGCACCAGTAATTACTCTAAAATCACTAGACAGATGTACCTATGTAATATTGTTCCATTCTTTATGCAGATCATTAAAATTGAATTTATATGTAAGATATATTAATAGGAAAATACCAGTAAAAATCATTATAAAAAGTGACCACACACAATGGTTTCCTTCTATATACTACCACATAATGTAATAATTTAAGACAGTTTCTTACTGAGATCCACTGTCTTGATGAAAAAAATAAACTCAAGGATAAGACTAAAGAGGTACTTTTATGACACCTTTTAATTGAGACTTCTAATTTACATAATATTTAGTTTTAAAGGACAACTTTTAATCACCAGAAGAGTAATTAGGAACAAACCTTATGTAAAAAGTAGGCAAACCAATCTGAAAATTATGTGATTATTTTAAGACTCCTGGAATCATTTATAATGGAACATTTTTGAGAGTTTAAGTTGTTCCTTAGCCATGTGTGAACCTTTGTCACGTAAACACATGCCTCTCTTATGTAACTGAGCATTTTAATTCCACTTTTTAAAGCAATGGAAGCTTGTGTGACTCTGGTGATTCTTGTGCCCTTTGATTTCCTTAAATGATTCCTAGGAGGAACAGATCAGAGCATGGCTAATTCTCTACTTCTTTGCAAAGGTGGCATGAAAATGCTTCATGACCACTGCTGATGAGCCTTCCCATGGTTGTTTAATAAAGAGCAGCAGTGTTCTACCAGGGTAACACAAAATGACATTGCCTCAGGTCACTTCAGGGCATGTCACATCATGTAACACAACATAACCCGATGTAACCTGATCCAACAGGTCAGGTGCCTGTTGCCTATTTGTAGGAAATACTTTTTTATTTCTCCTTTAGAGGAGAGGCCATGTCACCACGTATAACGAAATGTCATTTCTAGCTCTGGGTCCAAGGGATACCAATGGAAGTAATTTCCTTCCCAATTACAGTGGACTCTGTTCAGCACTGAGTTACCGAGAGTGCATGTCATTAACAAGAATGTAGTTGTGAAAGTGAGTTGAAGGAAATCTGCCTTAATTAGCACAAATTTAAGACTGAACAAAAGTTGTAGCAGAGACAGAAAGCTATATTTTTTTAAAACTGACACTTAAAACAGGGAAGAGAGAATAGTTAGGAAACCAGTAATAGTTAATAAAACAGCATTCTTTTATAAAGGAGAATTGTTTTCTAGGAAAAATAATAAATGGCCAAGCAAATATTTTTTTTTCCCCTATAGAGATTACTGTTAACCAAGGAATTGATGAAAAAAGTATTTACATTGCTTCATTCCTGAATTTGTCAAGTGAAGCTATCCACTGTGCTGGGTGCATGTAGGTATATGAAAGAGGCATGATACCCAGCACATGCCCTCAGTAGGTTTCCATGACTAAAGAAACAAAATAAGCAAAGATTGCACACACATGACATTCAGTAAATGCTAAACTCCAGGCTATGATCCAGAAATACTAGAGAAAGAGAGGAAAAAAATATGAACATTGACTGCATTAGAAAAGAGGCCTTGGAGTTCTGAATTTATTATTATCTGCTTTATGTTTAATTTTCTAATCTCACAAGGAAATCTGAGTCTATTAAATGGTAAAAACATGTAGTTCACTAGGAGTGGTTAACTTTACAAATATCTAACTTGAGGTTTAATCTATAAAGGTAAAGGGAATAACCTTTTAAAATATTTCTTAGGCAGGTAACTGAATTAATTATTTTATTTGGAATAAAATTATTGGCTTCATTATTAGAAAATTTAAAATAAAGCTTATATAGCAGCACTATAAATTTCTACTTGTAAAATGTTAACACATGCATGCTAAAGGAAACACCCATATAACTAGTCCTTATTAAGTATTTAGTTGATTTAATTATTTATTTAATTGACATGAATCCTATCTCATTTGGCAATAGTCTATTAAATGTTAAGGACAAGAATTGAGTAAAAAGAACAGCTTAAAAGACAGAAACCAGGTTTTTGTGGGAATAGGAGTTTCATAATTGTGTTAAGGGATGACATGCATTCTTCCTGGACCCAGATAGTGAAACAAGAAGGACATGTACAGGGGATAAAAAAGGTGGAGGTAGGCTTTATATTTTTATCCAGATATGCAGATGACACCACCCTTATGGCAGAAAGTGAAGAGAAACTAAAAAGCCCCTTGATGAAAGTGAAAGAAGAGAGTTAAAGTGTTGGCTTAAAGCTCAACATTCAGAAAACAAAGATCATGGCATCTGGTCCCATCACTTCATGACAAATAGATGGGGAAACAGTGGAAACAGTGTCAGGCTTTCTTTTTTTAGACTCCAAAATCACTGCAGATGGTGACTGCAGCCATGAAATTAAAAGACGCTTACTCCTGGGAAGGAAAGTTATGACCAACCTAGATAGCATATTCAAAAGCAGAGACATTACTTTGCCAACAAAGATCTGTCTAGTCAAGGCTATGGTTTTTCCTGTGGTCATGTATGGATGTGAGAATTGGACTGTGAAGAAAGCTGAGCGCTGAAGAATTGGTGCTTTTGAACTGTGGTGTTGGAGAAGACTCTTGAGAGTTCCTTGGACTGCAAGGAGATCCAACCAGTCCATTCTAAAGGAGATCAGTCCTGGGTGTTCTTTGGAAGGAATGATGCTAAAACTGAAACTCCAGTACTTTGGCCACCTCATGCGAAGAGCTGACTCATTGGAAAAGACTCTGATGCTGGAAGGGATTGAGGGCAGGAGGAAGAGGGGACGACAGAGGATGAGATGGTTGGATGGTATCACTGACTCTGTGAGTCAGTGAGTGAGTCTGAGTGAACTCCAGGAGATGGTGATGGACAGGGAGGCCTGGCATGCTGTGATTCATGGGGTCGCAAAGAGTCGAACACGACTGAGCAACTGAACTGAACTGAAGTATTTATTTCATAAGTAATACTATACAATATGCATATTTCAGAATTATCCCTCACTTCCAAAGATTTGTCTCGTAATTCACAAATTTTCTCCACTAGTTCATATAACCAATGTTTGTGCATAGGTAAAGGACTATTATAAACTAATATATGTATCAAGATCATGCTGTTAATAAACACAGCTGTCAAAATTCAGTTCATAGTTATATTTTAAAGGCAGCTGATTTCCAGCTTAAATAAATCTGTGCCTCCAATACAAGTGTATGATTTGCTACTACCATAATATAAAATATTTGAAGTCTAAGATAGACTTGCTATACACATAGGCTTTCTTGCCTTGTAATGAAACTTAAAAGCTTTAATCCAAATAAGTAAATTTTCATAGTTCAAATTAAAAAAAAAAAAACTATTCCAAGTAAAGGAATATTGTACTTACTAGGGCTTCCCTGGTGGCTCAGCAGTACAGAATCTACCTCCCAATGCAGGAGACTTAGGTTTGATCCCTGTTCCTCTTTGCAGCCCCATGGACCTGCAGATCCATGGAGTCACAGAGAGTCAGACAGGACTTAGTGACTAAACAACAACAAAACTACGTGTTAGTTTCTCTCTGTTGTGCCACAACCAATTACATAAATAATTCAATTTACATTGACTCTGAAAACAAAATAACTTTGTGCTTCTCTTCTGCAAACAACTTGTCACTCACTTAAAGATAATTGAACTATTCTTTTGATTTATTTGAGCACAAAACTGAACAGAAGTGCTGGGATACTATAAACTATCACTAAATACAACTAAGAGGAGATTTGGTTCCTCCTATTTCACTTAGATGTTTCGGTGTGTGTTTTATCTTTGAGGATCACTCTAATTTTTGTTGGTTTGTTTTTGATCTCTTCTGTTTCATTCTTTTTCCAAAAGACCCAACGAAGGAGGTGAATGAAAACTACAGTTAAGATTAGATCAGGGCGTCCAGGGTCATCTGACTGTCTCTCTACTGTTACCAGACTTGGCATCTCAGATGGTAGATGGACCAAGTAGCAATCTTGATGGAACTATAGAGTGGCAACTTCTGGAATGGAACTAGTTATTGATAGTTCCCAAAAGAGAATCATAACAAGTCTTAAATGAGGGTAAAACTAACAAGGTAGAAATTCTATTTCCTCCCCAACTCCACTTGCCTCAGGTGAATTGGGTAAATTAAGAAGGGTAAATAGCAAATTCCTTCCTATATTTCCACAATATTTCCACACTCTTCTCAGATACAGTAGAACAATGGGAGAATACAAGTAAGTTGTTCTGTTTCTTTGGCTTGAAACAGCTCACAAAGAAAGTTCACACTATGTAAAGATTTTCACAGTGATGTACTAACAAGTCTGCAGGATTTGATGTACTTACACAAGGAAGTCAGATTTGAAAATAAAACTGTTTTCTGTTTGTGGGCACAATGATGAACATATGGTTAGCACCTGGAATTTATTGAGGCCTTTACCTAATAAAACCTTCTGAGACATTCCAAGAATGACAACAAAGTGATGGCATGGAGCAGAACTGCCAAAGGTAATCTTCTTCACCTTCTGGTTCTTTTAAAACAGAAAACATAAAACTAACAACTTAGTGCCCCCCAAATGCTTATGAAATGTGCATTAAAGAGGTGGGAGCCTAAGTTCCATGACAAAGGTGCTATTATATCATGACTGTGAGTATCTTTCTGGATTGTCTCAGAACTGGTTTATGAGGAAGATGACTGATTGGTAAGCATACTATTAAAAAGTAGAGTAGGACAGAGTGGAAGATCAAGTTCAAAGTTTAGAAAGTTTTACTTAGAATGTTTTATAATGGAATACATTATTAAGTGATAAAACCACATGCTATACTGACTCATGATTTTCTAAAAATCTATTACATTTGTCTAAAACTTAGGAAAATGTCATTTGCAAGGTGACTTTCAGCTCAGCATAGACTCTAAAACTGAAATTCCCAATCAGGAAAAGAAAAGTTGATGAAGTCCAGATTGGGGTGTTGGGTTGGAGGAGAGATTGTTAAGGATAAGAAAGCTTAACTTTTCAAGAGTACAAATGTGTTTACAAATGCAAATCTAAATAATAGAGTGAAAATATTTTCTACATTTTGCAAATAATAAGGTTTATTCTCAATATAATCACAAAATCAGAAATAACCCCAATCCTGAGCCCCTTCCTACCCCAGTTCACATCTTGGTGACTTATAAATATCTAAACCTAGATTCAATATACTTTTAGTGAAATTTCTCCAAACCCCTCAACCCTCACACTTCTACTCTTCTCCAAGAGTCAGAGTTAGATGGACAGGAAAAAAAAAAAAAAAAGAAGTTACTTTACCTACAAACATAAAAAATAAATGAATTCACTATTGGTTATCAGAGTTAAGTTCTCTCAAAACCTCCCAGGGACCAAAAAGCAAAACAAACCTCTCCTTATTGTACCTCCTCCCAAAATTAGTTGGTTGATGCCCTCTGTAACTCTTAGATAACATGCCACCATCAAAGCAAAGAAACAAAGAAACTAAAATGTCATAGCATAGAGAGGAGAAGAAACCACAGCCCACCCCAAAGATCTGGCCTTTCCATAGCTGGGTGTGCATACTAAAGATGGAACAGAAATAGAGGAGGGCTCTGTGGTGGCAGAGAATATTATCTGGGTTAGGGTTGATGGAGTTAGGAGTTTCAAATAGTAATTACAATCTTGATACTTTTCCTTGGAGTTCTTTTAGAATAGGACATATGTTTAGAATGATCTCTTACTGCTACCAGAATAGATTTTTTTTCCATCTATTCTGGCATTTTCTTTTGCTTAAACAAAAAATCTAGGAAAGCTACCTATTGAGGAAATCACCATTTGTGGTATTTAGGTTATTACTGGTAGAAGCGCAAAAGCCTAACCAGTCTCAGAAAAGATGGTTCATCTTTCACTCCCACCCCAATTCAGTTTCCATCCCCAGGGAATGAACAGGAAATAAAATAACTTAAAATTGTCTTTCTCCCAATTCATTGATCATAATCATTGCTTGATAGCTGATGTCTAAGAAATAAAGCATTTCAGATTAGTCAAGAGCTGAAATTTTGGTTATCAAAAATGCTGTAAGACTCTGAACTCTTCAGTTTTTAAATGTCTTCCACTACACATGTGTCTTTCATTTAGAATTCCTTTGTTTTATATATTCTAACTCCTTTGGCTTAGGTTTAAAAACTTGTAACCAAAAAAACGAAGACTTCGTAGCAAGTGCTGAATATTGTTCTTTGGCAAGAATTTAGATCTTTAGCTAACCATTAAAAGTAAGGGGGAAATAATAGCAAATAGAACCTAAAGCACAATCATAGCTAAGAGTGACCAATGAATTAGGAGGAGGGTTTGTAGCAAATATTGGTCATAGAAAGCACTAAAATTTCTTAGCCAATGCCAATCATTAAAGTTAATGGAAAATTCAGAGCAAGTGCTAATAATTGAAGTCAATAGAGAATTGATAGCACATGCTGATCAGCGATGCTAATGGAAAAATTCTCCATCAAACTGCTCCTTTTCAGATGTCATCTGAGAATAGCAAAAAGCTGTAAGTGTGAGTTTTGACTCTTATGTTGACATTTGCCATTTCTTTGTATTCATCACGTTTATGTGATGTGAAATAGGCACGGCCTATTGTGGCTATAGGGGTTTAATTATGACTCCAAATATATTTGCAGAAGTGTATTTCTTTTGACTTTGGTGCCCTCCCCCCGCCACCAAATGGAAGTGATCACCTGCTAATTGTGCACAAGAACACTGAGAGACTTCTGGCATGATAATCTGGTCTGCACATTTGGGATTGTGAAAGAAAAGTGGTCTTCCACTTTTCTTCCTACTAAGTATCAAATGTGCTTACTAAGTCACTGGTTCTCTCAGTGCATAAAGAAACCAACAGTCTCCCAGATAAGATGCAGTATGAAAACACAACCTCTAATTTAACAGTCTTTTTTTGCACCCCATCATAGTCCTACCTTTATTTCTGTTACTTCAAATTTGTTGGCTTCAATGAATTGATTGTACAAGATAAGCTGTCCTGTGGTGATGTCCATCCATAGTAGCATTTAGATCACAGGAATCGTGTGGGCAAACACGCAGCCACCTGACGGCATGTCGCAGGTATTATTTGCTAGCACATTTTCAGTTGCACAGGCTCATTTTTTCTGAACTTTTCCCACTTTTGCACATTTGCCTCACCCATCCTACTTCTTATCACACTGTCCTCCATCCTACTTGTATACTCAAAATTTATTTATCCTTCAATGACTGGCCTTCACACCTCTACTGGGAGACATTTTCTCATGATCCCCTGATTTCACTTAACTCCATTAGCAAGCACTCAATTGTTGGTATTGCCGATTTGATGGTCATAATATCCTGTTATTTGACATATATTGTTATTTAAATCTTAGTCTAGCCAATGTCTCACAACTAAATTCCATTTAATAAAGGGAGTATGGTATTTCTTTGTCTTGCCCACAGAGAGTAAATCTTAATGGCTTCTACAGGAGACACCATTGGAAAAAAAGTGAGAGGACTATTGAAACTAGAGTTAGATATCTAGGCTTCAAGTATAAATTAACTCTGCCTCTTAAAAATCCTAGCAGAGATCCCAAGTTACCCGAGGCCCATAAGCATCAGTTTTCTCATGCTCTACAATGGGAATATTCATGGGCAACTCAGCTCACATGTGGTTGTCAGAAGCAAATGAAATTGTACATGTGAATATTCTTATGTGAACAGATAAACTGCAAATATATCTCATTCTTGAAATAAGTGCTAAATACATATTTGAGTATAGTTTTTCATATGTAATTTTTGATTCATACTTTTCAAATACGTTTTTTAGTTTCTAAGGAAAGAGAACAAAAAGTTTCTCTGATATGGAAACTTGGAAAATAATACAACGTAATAAGTAAAGGGAGAATGAAGTGAGAGATGGCAACAAACTGAACCAATAATTCTCATGGTGAGACAGTCTGTAGACCTGGAACCTGATGTAGGAGGCAGTTCGAGACCAGCATATTATATTTCTGTACAAAATGGCTAGTTTACATGTAAATCACTTTTGAGTCAGTAATTTGTAAATATCTCACTAATTGCTCTAATGAAAACTATCTTCTTGTCCTCAAGAAGCTTCAAACTAAAGAACAGAATAGTCCTTCTGTAGAAGATTTCTGAGCTGTAATATGTGAAATACTTCAGACACTAAACTTACTATATTTTGACCTCACACTATATTTTAACTAAAATACAAATAATAGCTATAAAAAGTCCAATTCATACACCGTACTAAAATTATAAATTATAGTTTATTTATTGAATGAGTATAAAGTTATTAAAACATAAGTAAAGCTGAAAACATTAGCTGCATTTGAATAGGGTATAGATCATCTTTTACTTAAATTTTAATAAGAAAGGAAGAAAAGATAAAACCCAATAAGGAATTTTTTTTGATATGGAGAATGGTAAAGACAGAGTTACATAATAGTAAACACAAACTCAACTGCCTTCTGAGATTGGACAGGTTATATAAAATGAGTGAAATGATACTTTATAGTGAGTGGAATAAACGTGGAAAATGAAAGAATAAGTTCAGTTCAGTCACTCAGTGGTGTCTGATATTTGCGACCCCATGAACCACAGCATAGCAGGCCTCCCTGTCCATCACCAACTCCCGGAGTCCACCCAAACCCATGTCCATTGAGTCAGTGATGCCATCTAACCATCTCATCCTCTGTTGTCCCCTTCTCTGCCTGCCTTCAATCTTTTCCAACATCAGGGTCTTTTCAAATGAGTCAGCTCTTCACATCAGGTGGTCAAAATATTGGAGTTTCAGCTTCAACATCAGTCCTTCCAATGAATATTCAGGACTGATTTCCTTTAAGATGGACTGGTTGGATCTCCTTGTAGTCCAAGGGACTCTCAAGAGTCTTCTCCACACCACAGTTCAAAAGCATCAATTCTTCGGTGGTCAGGTTTCTTTATAGTCCAACTCTCACATCCATACATGACCACAGGAAAAACCATAGCCTTGACTAAATGGACCTTTGTTGACAAAGTAATGCCTCTGCTTTTGAATATGCTATCTAGATTGGTCATAACTTTCCTTCCAAGGAGCAAGCATCTTTAATTTCATGGATGCAATCACCATCTGCAGTGATTTTGGAGCCCCCCAAAAATAAAGTCTCTCATGTTTCCACTGTTTCCCCATCTATTTGCCATGAAGTGATGGAACCAGATACCATGATCTTAGTTTTCTGAATGTTGAGCTTTAAGCCAACTTTTCCATTCTCCTCTTTCACTTTCATCAAGAGGCTCTTTAATTCCTCTTCACTTTCTGCCATAAGGGTGGTGTTATCTGCATATCTGAGGTTATTGATATTTCTCCCTGGCAATCTTGATTCCAGCTTGTGCTTCTTCCAGCTCAGCGTTTCTCATGATGTACTCTGCATAGAAGTTAAATAAGCAGGGTGACAATATACAGCTTTGACGTACTCCTTTTCCTATTTGGAACCAGTCTGTTGTTCCATGTCCAGTTCTAACTGTTGCTTCCTGACCTGCAAACAGGTTTCTCAAGAGGCAGGTCAGCTGGTCTAGTCTAGTATTCCTATCTCTTTCAGAATTTTCCACAGTTTATTGTGATCCTCACAGTCAAAGCTTTGGCATAGTCAATAAAGCAGAAATAGATGCTTTTCTGGAACTCTTTTGCTTTTTTGAGGATCCAGCAAATGTTTGCAATTCGATCTCTGGTTTCTCTGCCTTTTCTAAAACCAGCTTGTACATCTGGAAGTTCACGGTTCACATATTGCTGAAGCCTGGCTTGGAGAATTTTAAGCATTACTTTACTAGTTTGTGAGATGAGTGCAATTGTGCGGTAGTTTGAGCATTCTTTGGCATTGCCTTTCTTTGGGATTGGAATGAAAACTGACCTTTTCCAGTCCTGTGGCCACTGCTGAGTTTTCCAAATTTGCTGGCATATTGAGTGCAGCACTTTCACAGCATCATCTTTCAGGATTTGAAATAGTTCAGCTGGAATTCCATCACCTCCACTAGCTTTGTTCATAATGATGCTTCCTAAGGCCCACTTGACTTCACATTCCAGGATGTGTGGCTCTAGGTCAGTGATCACACCATAGTGATTATCTGGGTCAATGAAGATCTTTTTTGTATAGTTCTTCTGTGTATTCTTGCCACCTCTTCTTAATAGCTTCTGCTTCTGTTAGGTCCATATCATTTCTGTCCTTTATCAAGCCTATCTTTGCATGAAATGTTCCCTTGGTATCTCTGATTTTCTTGAAGAGATCTCTAGTCTTTCCCATTCTGTTGTTTTCCTCTATTTCTTTGCATTGATCGCTAAAGAAGGCTTTCTTATCTCTTCTTGCTATTCTTTGGAACTCTGCATTCAGATACTTATATCTTTCCTTTTCTCCTTTGCTTTTCACTTCCCTTCTTTTCACAGCTATTTGTAAGGCCTCCTCAGACAGCCATTTTGCTTTTTTGCATATCTTTTCTTGGGGATGGTCTTGCTCCATGTTTTCTGTACAATGTCACTAACCTCCATCCATAGTTCATCAGGCACTCTGTCTATCAAAATAGCCCCTTAAATCTATTTCTCACTTCCGCTGTATATTCATAAGGGATTTGACTTAGGTCATACCTGAATGGTCTAGTGGTTTTCCTCAGTTTCTTCAATTTCAGTCTGAATTTGGCAATAAGCAGTTCATGATCTTAGCCATAGTCAGCTCCTATGAACAAATGAACTCAAACTTTTGAAATTCTACATGTGCCATGCAACAACTTCCATTACTAAATACTGGATAGCCTACTAAAACTTAAAAAGGAAATCATGGCTGAGAACTTAAAAAGAAAGAAAGGAAAATCTCCAAGAGCCCAAAATGCTAGGAAACAGCAAACTAGAGCTGACACTGGCTGTCTTTGGAGGGTATCCTGAACATGGTGACCCAGAGGTAGAATTTTATGTCCAAAAAAGGACAAGCAATAAGATTTTGGACCTGAAAATTTCAATATTTTGACAAAGGCCCCTCACACTAACCCTTTAGGTTTAAAATTCTGCCTAATACAATGTTATATTGGAAAAAAATATCATCAGCCCAGAGAGATAATAGGAATTCTCTCAGTTTCAACCTGTACCTAGAGAGGGACAAAATATTGCCCTGAGAATATAGCATTGGAACTGTGCCTCTCACAGCATTGGGCTAAATTTTATATCATCTGCATGTCTTCAAATTCCTAAGCTTAAAAGTTTTCATAGAAAGTCCATTAGGGCCCTACTAAACCGTACAATTCACAGCAGAAGCTATACTTTTGAAGCAATGTGTCTTTATACCAGAGACACTCCTTTGTGTATGTCCTCACAATCTGAAATTAACCAACATCTGAGGCTCAAACAGCAAGCATATCCCACAGCAGAGTCACACTCCCAAGAACTAAATAGAACTATTGTAAAAATGTTACCAAAAATGAGTTTAAAATAAATATAGTCTTATACATTCAAAACTATAAGACACTGTCAGTAAGGAGTAGACATATACTTTAGATAACCAACTAAAATTTCTGGAAAGGGCCAAAGCAGTTGTAGGAATTAAACAATTAAGTGTATACATGAAACATGGATTGAACACATGTGAAAAGATGTAGTAAACTAAAAAATGTTTGAGTAAATTAGTCAGAAAGCAGTACATAGAGATAAAAAAAAAATGTCAAGGAGAAGTTGAGACATGAATGCAAAATAAGCCCAGTCTAGGCATAAATGCACTTCCTGAAGGAGACCATATAATAATAATAAAAAAAAGATACCAGCATTATTCCTTTTATAGAGATAACAGAATTTTTTTCTCCAATTAAAAATGTGATTCCTCACATCTGTGAAGCTTTAAGTTCCCATGAAGAGAAATGAAAAGAGAGATATGACATAATGAAACTACAGCATACCCAGTTCAAAGCGAAGATGTGCAGAATAGACAGAGCTTACCCCTCATAGACCCTTGATTAAAGAAGTAAAAGGAATCTTTTCATATTCTTTTTCATTACGAATTATCACAAGATATTGAATATAGTTCTCTATGATATACAGTGGGACCTTGTTTTTCTGTCCTACATATGTTTGTGTCTGTTAATCTCAAACTCCCAGACCCCCCCTCCTCACCATATATATGTATAAATGAGTCACTTCGCTGTACAGTAGAAATTAAATATAACATTATAAATCAATCCAGTAAATATTTTTTTAAAGAAATACAAGGATGCAATTCTGCAAGAATGATGGTTCTGGCAAGGGCTGACTGTAACTGGACACCAATTGTATGGTTTTGAAAGGAATGATGCAATTTAATTTATATTTTAAATATATTTCTCTGAATGTTGTGTGGTGTAATTGATTTTAAGGGCATGTCATTTCTTAAGGGCATATCAATGATGGTTGGATGGTAGCAGTGGGAAGAGTGCTCAGATACGGAACCCAGTTTGAAGGTAGGCCATGAGTCTTGCTGAAGGAGGGGAATGAGAGTTTTCTGGTAAAGGGAGTCAAGGATGATGCTTAGGTTTCTGGCCTGAGCAACTGAGTGTATTGTGCTGTCTTTGTGAAGATGCAGATACAGGGGAGCAGAAATCAAAAGCTTTTGGTCTTTATTGAAAACTTTTATAAGCTGAGAAGAATTTTTAGCACTTGGAGAGAGGTTGACTCATTTAATCGGAGACAGATTAACTCATTTAACTACAGCCCTGGAGGAAGGAACTGGTTTTATCCCTCTAAAGATGAGGAAACTGAGGCTTAGCGAAGTTAACTCCTTGCTAAAGGTCACACAGCTGTTTGATACTCTCAAGCAATATTCTCTCTTGCCTCTTAGGATGTTTCATCCAAGTTGAGATGTAGATTCATGACATGAACCTCAAAGAAAGAAGAGATTTTCCTGAAACGTGTCATAATCAAATAGTACAAAAAGTAGGCAAGGACAGTGATTGCCAACATTTCATATATTCTTGGCCATTCTCAAATCCTAAAATATTGGCAGAAACCTGATGAGACTAAGAGATTAAAAGACCGCAGTCATCTGTGGCAGAGCTGTTTTACAGTGTTGATGAAAGGGTCCAAAATCATAGAACTTTCCCTTGGTCTTTCCTCAGCCCCAAGCACAACATAAGGAGAACTCTTTACTGACCTACATGGTTCCGAGTCTCTGTGAATGAGGCACAAGGGAGGTTATGTGGATGTCAGACGCGTCCCAATAAGTTCATGAGGAAATAAGCTCCATGAGGCCAGGCCGTCTTTTCAGTACTGTTTCCACTGTTCACCCGATACCTAGAGTGGGATCTCACATGAGCTACATACTTCGTATGTATTAGTTGTGCAAATGATTGAAAGCTGTAACTGGAATCAATGCCTGACCACACTTAAAAGCTTCATAGACACTGCTTTTCAAAATGAATAAGCAACAAAATTCAACAACAGAACGTGTAAATTATGTACATTGATCAATAAACACAAACCTGTGAAGTTTTGAGGGAATTCATGAGTAACATCAGGCTGGGTGGATATTATCAAAGTAGGATATTGTCTCTACCACCCTAAGAAACTGATAGAATGTAGATTTTGAGGCAATGATCAGTCTGTGCTCAAGAAGCCTTCATGAGAAGTGTTATCTTTGACTGAGAGCCAATGTTTGACTTACAAAAAAAGTTGTGAATGGATGAAAGGAATAGGCTTGGAAGATAGGGGCATTTGGTTTTAATGGACTGATAATTTCAGAAAGGTCAATGGAAATAGTCACTGGAAGGAGGTTAGAGGTGAGAAGAGGAAATTTCGGGCATTAAGCAGCTATGGCAGAGGTTTGATCAGTACAGGGAATTTTGCATCTAGAGAAGTAGCCAAAGATAATAGATTTAAGGAGTCTGGTTGTAATGACTTTCCTTGAAACTAGTGGATTGAGAACCTGAATTGTATGAGCATCTTGATGTCGTCAATCCCCCACATTAGTTGCTTAGCGTTCAAGTGGTTGTGTTCCTGAGTTCTCTTGGCATCTTTTGAAGGCAGTTCTCCAATCCATGGTTTTTCCCATGGATCTTAGAAGATATACTGAGTCTCTTATATTTGCTGATCTTTGAGCTTAGAAGATTGAGTACCAGATTTCTCTACTCCAAACCTAACAAAATATCCAGAGTTTGCTAAGAGGCCTAATGTTCTAAGTACTCTAACTTGAAGTGCTTCTTAGATCTGGGAGAAAATGCACATTGAAAAGAGTTCTACACAGACAGTAGGAGATGAGATTTGCAGGATCCCATATGCTTGCTACTTGGTGGATTATAGCAGTAAGTGATGGTGGCAAGTCCAGAGGTTTTGAATCTTAAAACTGGGAAGCCCTGCAGTCATTTGGAAAGAATTTTCCTTTAGTGGCTGAGGGCAGGATTGTGTTGGAATTACTTCCCTTTAAGAGGAGTCATATTGGTTTAAGATGGCTAAGAAACTGAGGCCATGGTCTCCAACCCACCTTACAGAGTATAAATTTAAAGAGTGAAAAATACACAAAACCATATTATTACAGATAGTGAAGGACAGGGAAGCCTGGCGTGCTGCAGTCCTTGAGGTCGCAAGGAATCGGACATGACTTTGTGACTGAACAACAGCAATGAATACTATCACATAAGATGATCACATTATTATACTTTTTCTTTTCTAATGCTGAAATAATTGGCTCTTCTCCATAGCCATCTCTTAATCCTTTGCTGCTACTGCTAAGTCACTTCAGTCATGTCCGACTCTGTGCGACTCCATAGACGGCAGCCCACCAGGCTCCCCCATCCCTGGGATTCTCCAGGCAAGAACACTGGAGTGGGTTGCCATTTCCTTCTCCAGTGCATGAAAGTGAAAAGTGAAAGTGAAGTCGCTGAGTCTTGTCTGACTCTTAGCAACCCCATGGACTGTGGCCCACCAGGCTCCTCCATCCATGGGATTCTCCAGGCAAGAGTACTGGAGTGGGGTGCCATTAATCCTTTAGAGAGACAAAAATTTATGAGAAAAAATCAACCATTAAACTCTCCATACAGTTGTATGGATTTCCATTTTGTGGTGTGTTAGTGACTGTGAGGAGGAATGTGTGTGGATATGGGTATATTTTCATAGTGTTCCTAGTTCATGTTTTTACATCTTTTTAAGATTTTAGAGACAGTAAAACAAGAGATAAAAATTTTAAAAAATAATTGTTTAAACGACATATTAACTAAATGTTTTCTCACTTCACAAATGCTGAGGCTTTGTAAGGAAGGAATCACACATCATCCTTTCTAAAGAAATGAACCAAGCTTTGCTATCACTGCTTTCACACTGGTTCCACGTGGGTGGTCTTTTATTTCACAGGGCGTATTAATCTCCTGTCATACGTGGCAGCCACTACTGTGTGTCATCTCAGTACAGGACAATAAAGTGACTCCAGAATTTCTTTCTAAACTTAGTGACCAGGCTTCTCTTACTGTGACAAATGTTTATGGATTCTTCTAATTACACGTCTGGTTTAAAACTAAGATACCAAGAGAATTCAGTTCTCTTTTGTAAAGTTCCCAAGGTTTTTCTATAATAATCAATTACCATAATGAGTTTTTTTAAAGCTTCCATTCATCATTTTCTTAAAATATATAAACTTCTAGGATAAAGATAAATAGCCATAGCCAGTATACCCTGAGGCACTCTACAAAGGTTTCCTTTAAATCAAAATCAACTGGAAAACATGTTGGGTTTTATTTCAAAGTCAATCCTGCTTAGGTTTTAAAAAAATGTGTAAAAGCAAAAAAGGAGTAAAATAAAATCCATGACAAGTTGGCTTCATGAGAGGAGGTTAGGCAATGCATCACTCTATGAACATCCCCATAGTTCACATGTGTTTGTTAAATGGGTCTCACTAGCCAGCTCTTGTGCTGTTGAAACTAGAAACTAATTCTCTTCATGGATCTTCCCTCACCTATCAACCTATTATCTCCTTCTGTTCTTAGGAAAACAGTACCCCAACTGGGAGTTATATGACATGTCTTTATCTAAGCCAGGGTTTCTCAACCTTGGTACTACTGTTATTCTGGGAAGTACAATTCTTTATTTTGTGGAAAGCGATCTTGTGCAGTGTAAGATGTTTAGCAGCATTTCTGGCTGCTATCTATCAGATACTAGAAGCAGACACCTCCCTCCCCTGAACGGTGATAACCAAAACCCTCTCCAGACATTGGCAATTGCTCCTGGGGGGACAAAGACCCTCCACCTCCCCCTGTTTGACAACGATGTTCCATAAGCATTCATTCCATAAGCCTTAATTGTGAGCGAATTCAGTAGAATATTCTAATAGCATAAAAATGTTATAAAATTAAGAAAACTAGGGCAAAGAAGAGCAAGATCATTAAGCTGGTTGGAATTTAAAAGACATGAAATTGGGTAATATTTGGGTGATGATGGAGAAAATAACCAAGAAGGCATGAAAGTTTTCCTATATCATTTAACTGAGTGTGTGTGTGTGTACTCAGTCACTCAGTCATGTCTGACTCTTTGCAACCCCGTGGAATATAGTTGACCAGGCTCCTCTGTTCATGGAATTTTCCAGGCAAGAATCCTGGAGCAGATTGCCATTTCCTATTCCAGGGGATCTTCCTGACCCAGGGGTTGAACCCACTTTTCTTGTGTCTCCTGTACTGGCAGGCAGATTTTTTACCGCTGTGCCACTTGAGAAGCCCCCCATTTAGCCATAGTTGTCTCTCTTAATTTTTATTTATTTTACTTTTTGGCTGCACCACATGGCATGTGGGATCTTAGTTCCCTGAACAGGAATCCAACATGTGCCCGCTGCAGGAAGCACAGAGTCCTAACTGCTGGGCCACCAGGGAAGTCCCAGCTGTCCCTTTTTAAATTAATGTTTTTTAAATGTGGACTTTCTATTAGATATGGTCTTCAGACTCTATTCTCTCCCTGTCTACACTCTTGTTTGGTTATCTTTTGTCTCAGATCTTTCTCATCAACTCTAGGAAGTTGTTTCACCCTTCATGTCTCTTCCTAAATTAAGACCTGAATTCAGAATAGCAATTTTACTCTTGTACCATCCATATTCTCTTTGAAAGCTGTAATTTCTGCTCAAGTTGCTATTCTTTCAGGTTTGGGGCTTCTAAACCTGTGCTCATAGCCATAGAAACAAGCATTAAGAATTTTTAAGAAAAAAAAAATTGACATAAAAGAGTATTACTTACACTTGTCCTTAGAATTTATATTTTCATGTTCTTACATCCAACATCCTACCCAATAAGATGGAATAGCTAGTAAACAAAGGTTTAAGATCAAAGACATTCCTAGCTTTGTAATGTTACAGCAGTACTACATGGGGC
This sequence comes from Bos javanicus, assembly GCF_032452875.1. NCBI lineage: Eukaryota > Metazoa > Chordata > Mammalia > Artiodactyla > Bovidae > Bos > Bos javanicus. The sequence goes on from NC_083871.1 coordinate 53,772,157, forward strand.
AAACTGATTTTCTGAGTTTAATTTCCTACCAGTAAAATGAAGCTTCCTCAGAAGGTCCTTGTGAAAGTGATAGTTGCTCAGTTGTGTCCAACTCTTTGTGACCCCTTAGACTGTAGCCGCCAGGCTATTCTGTCCATGGGATTTCCTGGGCAAGAATACTGGAGTGAGTAACCATTCTCTTCTCCAGGGGGGTCTTCCTAACCCAGGGATCAAACCTGGGTCTCCCACATTGCAGGCAGATTCTTTACTTGTCCAACATACCGGGAAGGTCCCAGAAGGTTTTTATGAAGCTTAAATAAGATAGTGTATGCAGAGGAGGGGATAATCATCCAATAAAATGTCTGTTAATTATTATGTATTTTTTCCCCTTTCCATTGTTGCCCCTGCTGCTATCCTGCATGAGGTTCCTGATTATATCACTGTGGTCTCTTTTTCCTTCCCAACTTGTCTTCTACTTATCACTCCCATGCCACTGCTCACTGTCTTCTACCAACAGTATATGGAATGTTTCTCACACTGTCCTTAACACCAGGCACACCCAGCTTTCCTCCTTTTCTCTCCTATGCTCTTGCCCTTGATCTCCCTACCTTTATCTTTGTTCTTGTTTTATTGCTTATTATTTCAATGTACATTCCTATAGTTACTAAATATATTAATCATGTGTTGATATCCTTATTGGCTATCTGTATTTCTTCATTTGTGAATTGTCTATGCTCTTTAAACATTTTTTTTTCTATTTCTGTGCTCTTATTTTTCTCATTGGCTTACAAAATGTCTTGATAAATTGAAAATATTAATCCTTGTCTATACACATTGAAAATATTTTTTTAGCTTGTAAATGGAGTTTCCAAAGAAAAGGGGAAAGAAACAAAATGAAAGATAGATCAAATTGACCACAGTAAAATTTTTTTAATTGTCCTATTTTACCTGTATTAAAAGATGCATTATCTAATATTAAAAATATGTATGTATGTGGATACATGGAAGAAATGAATAGAGCTATAACATATTAAATGATAATGAAAGTGAAGTCGCTCACTTGTGTCTGACTCTTTTCAACCCCATGGACTATAGCCTACCAGGCTCCTCCATCCATCCATGGGATTTTCCAGGCAAGAGTACTGGAGTGGGTTGCCATTTCCTTCTCCAGGAGGGTCTTCCTGACCCAGGGATGGAACCCAGGTCTCCTGCATTGTAGGCAGATGCTTTTACCGTCTGAGCCACCAGGGGTAATAACTCATAGCAATAAGATTATTGATTTTTAGATTTCTTGTCATGCTTTTTAATTGCTCACAATTTCAATTAATCTGTAATGATTTTATAATTGGAATAAACTAAAAAAATATAATTTTAATTGTTTTGTAAAAATAAGTAAATAAAATTACCTGCAACTGCACTTTTTCTTAGTTGAAATTCAGCAAATTCTCCATACATTGGATATATTCAATAACTGTTTAACAATAGTGATGGTGATTTTAAAGCAATCTCTTTAAAACATTATTTTTAGTATATGGGAGCCCTCAGTTTATAGCATAATAAAACACTCAGTTTCACATGTCCTCAGCAAGAGTTCGATTCAAAAAATACTAGGCTGAGAACCAGCAGACTTAAGTTTGAATTTTGCCTTCATCATATATGAAAGCATTTCTTTAGATACACTACCAAGATTTATAATTCAATCTTCCGCCTGTAATTAAAGTATCTCCATCTCTTCCTTACCTTATGGATATGATGGGATCAAGAGAAAAAAGGGAAAGAATTAGAAAGTACTGCCACATAGTCTTACATGTTTTATATTAGTGTTTATTTGCCTGCAAAACTTGTTTTCAAATGAAATGTGAGACATAATGTCAAATCATGATACACAAAATAATACTCTTAAAATATTCTATATGATTACTAAGACGAACAGCTGTTATCCCTATACTATCATTATTTATTGGCTTCTTGATTCTGAAAGTTTCTCATTCATTTTCCCTTTCCCGTATGTTCCCAAAGAAATATTTTAGGGCTTCCCTCGTGGCTCATTAGTAAAGAACCTGCCTGCCAATGCAGGAGACATGGGTTTGATACCTGATCCGGAAGATCCCAAGTTCTGTGGAACAACTAAGCCCATGTACCACAACTAAACCCGTGTGCCATAGCAATTGAACCTGTGCTCTAGCGCCCAGGAACTGCAACTGTTGGGCCAAAGTGTCACAACTGCTGAAGCCAACACACCCTAAGAGCCTGTGCTCCACGACGAGAAGCCATCGCAGTGAGAAGCCCGTGCTCTGCAACTAGCAGGTAGCCCCTGCTTGCTGCAGCTAGAGAAAAGTCCCTGCAGGAACAAAGACCCAGCACAGCCAAAATAAAACAAATAGTTATTTAAAAAATAAATATTTTCCATAACCCTAGCCAGAAGCTGTAGTTTCAAACAAAAAGATCTGAGTTTTTCCTAAAAATAAATATGTACCATCCCAACTAATCTTTAAACTGAAGACATCATCTGTATACCTAAAGGAAAGTAAGTCATTTAAAAAGAGAGATATAAATTACCAGAACTGCAGTTAGCCCCCTCTAACTAGTATCTTTAACATATCATAGACCTTACAAGACATAATTTTTAGATAAATGATACTTGATTTGGTACTTATTTATGGGGGGAAATGACTGAGTTGCCTCAAAATAAAATATATCCTATGACAATGACTTATACAGAACATTGAGTTTATGGAAAAAGCAGTGGTCCAGAGAAATAACTTCTTTATTTATGTCAAGGATTTAAAAAATGCTACATTTAATTTTAATATCATGATGAGCAGTATTCCCCCTGCCTGATAAGCCTCATTACACTACAGCATGTACAGTATTTGCCTTATTTAACAATTTTTATCAATCATTTAAAAATGGGCAATGCACTCAAAAGGACAAAAAAAACATGAAGGTGTGTAATGTACAGCTTCTTATATCGACAAAAGTTTGCACTTGATTGTAAAGAATAATGAAAAATAAAAACAAAATTTTTTTTCCTGGTAAATGCCTAATTGGATTTATCAAATATATCACCTTCCTGTTGCTTTTAGACTGTCCATTTTAATTGCTGCCAGTATTTCATGCTCCCCATTTTTCCATGGTGTGGACCAGTGTTAATCAGGGAGTGCTTTCTAAAGTTTTCTTAAAATGTGAATGTGCAAAGCATGTATACAAACACAGCAATGATGTGGAAAGTTCCACCACCCCAAATAATTTCTGTACCAATTAAAAAGAGAAAGAAAAAATTATGAAATGAAACATTATGCTTAAATGGAATTCATTTTTCAGTGTATTATGTCTTTATTTCATTATTGTCATACTTGAATTCTTCCTCTTCTTTCAGATATTAATATTTAAATTTTATTGATATTTCCCTTTAGTTCAGTTCAGTCCACTCAGTCATGTCTGACTCTTTGCAACCCGATGGACTACAGCACACCAGGCCTCCCTGTCCATCACCAACTCCGGGAGTTCACTCAAACCATGTCCATTGAGTCAGTGATCAGCCATCAGCCATCTCAGTCAAGTCAGCCATCCAACCATCTCACCCTCTGTCATCCCCTTCTGCTCCTGACCTCAATCTTTCCCAGCATCTGGGTCTTTTCAAATGAGTCAGGTCTTTGCATCAGGTGGCCAAAGTATTGGAGTTTCAACTTCAACATCAGTCTTTCCAATGAACACACAGGATGGATTTCCTTTAGGATGGACTGGTTGGATCCCCTTGCAGTCCAAGGGACTCTCAAGAGTCTTCTCCAATACCACAGTTCAAAAGCATCAATTCTTTGGCGCTCAGCTTTCTTCACAGTCCAACTCTCACATCCATACATGACTACTGGAAAAACCATAGCCTTGACTAGATGGATCTTTGTTGGCAAAGTAATATCTCTGCTTTTCAATATGCTATCTAGGTTGGTCATAACTTTCCTTCCTAGGAGGAAGTGTATTTTAATTTCATGGCTGCAGTCACCATCTGCAGTGATTTTGGAGCCCCAAAAAATGAAGTCTGACACTGTTTCCACTGTTTCCCCATCTATCTGCCATGAAGTGATGGGACCAGATGCCATGATCTTCATTTTCTGAATGTTGAGCTTTAAGCCAACTTTTTCACTCTCCTCTTTCACTTTCATATTAAACATTGATTCACAAAAACTTAGAAATTTAGTAAAAGAATCCCATCGTTAAGTCAGCTATCTCAGAGATTCTTAGACACCTCTTATTTTTTAAAGATTTCATGCAGCAAATTCATGGACCTTATTCTCCCACACTGAAGAGCTATCAGAAAATAAAATAATTCATATCAGCAAGACATAAAAATCATATTAGAGAACTCTGGGATAATTTTCAAAATGATGTACAGTGTTTTAACTGTATCCTTCTCATTGAACATAATGAGATGATCTTCTAAAACATACATCCAAGTGTTCTGTAAGTATAGTACACTTTGTTCCCAGGCATGTAAACATTATAATGTTTATATAATATTAGTATGTTTTTATTATCATGTTTGTATCAGCATAATTATGAAGTTTTGTACTATTATAGCTGAGTTTTCATTATGCTATCACTAGCTTCTTGATAGCATAAAGATCTAATTTTCAATTTTATATTTGAATGTGGCAAGACAGTATTGTCTGATAGGAAAAATTTTATTTTTTATGTACAATTTGCATTAGAAATCTTCCATAAGATATTTATGTTCTTGTGAATATAACCTTCTAAAGTAATACTCTAGTTTGAGAAAAATATGGCACTGTAGTGACTTTTTGATATAAAACAAATACAGTCTCAACACCTTGCTGGTCTGCTGTAAATATATGATTTTTAATAAAACAAGAATAAACATTTAAACATTTCTTTGCCAAAATACATTAGTTATGAGCTGTAATATGCATAATATTAGTACTGTAGTCCTAAACTTTTTCTAACTATAAGGTGTCCACTGTGCCAGATTATATGATGACTTCACAATATGGGCAAATGTTCACCAGAAAACATAAGGTGGTTTCTAATAAAGTCAGCTATTACATAATACAAAAAGCTATTACATAGTAATTCATTTCAACAGTTCCAAAATAGAAAATAATTGAAAAAAAATTGAATAGGCTAAATACATTAGGTTCTCTGAATTTCTTTTTTGCTAGTATTTAAGCAACACTCACAAAGCATTTTATTATCATAAGGTCTTAGCAGTAGAAAGAATATCACTGACTTCATAGACCCGGAGAAGGCAATGGCACCCCACTCCTGTACTCTTGCCTGGAAAATCCCATGGATGGAGGAGCCTGGAAGGCTGCAGTCCATGGGGTCGCTGAGGGTTGGACACGACTGAGAAACTTCCCTTTCACTTTTCACTTTCATGCATTGGAGAAGGAAATGGCAACCCACTCCAGTGTTCTTGCCTGGAGAATCCCAGGGACAGGGGAGCCTGGTGGGCTGCCGTCTATGGGGTCGCACAGAATCAGACACAACTGAAATGACTTAGCATAGACAACTTTTCATTTTTCCTCCATTTGCAGATGAGTGAATCTAAAGATAATGATTATATGATGTTTTCTCTAATTAAAACAATTCTACTGATTTTTGAATCTAAAACATTATTTTTACTTTTAAATCTATTTTGAAAGCTAACTTTTGCACAAAGTTTACAGTGTGTAAGTGTAGACCTCACCCACCTCCAGGCCCCCCTACAGGTGATTATAAAATAATTAAGCAGTAATCTCCCTGAGTTTATAATTCATGGAGACTCTTCATTTGTTTTTAAGCAGTTATGATTGCTACTTAGTACAGAGCCTATTTATAGTGACTCAAAACAATATTTAAGACACCCATATCACAGGCACAGGTCAGGCAGAGACAGCTCTGAGTTGATAAGACAGGTGCTCTTTTATTAGTAGTAATCTGTTGGAGCCATGCTATCTGCTTGGGTGTTAATAGCTCATCAGAGAACTGCTGGTTAGGATCTGGAACCTCTGTGGCTAAGAGGCAGTAAGTAGGACACAGTAAAAGCATGTCAACAACTCTCAGCGGTGACTGGGGTGGGGAGAGGAATGTATGTGTATGTGGGAGGGTGGGGATTATGGCAAATGGGCGTTAAGACTGAGGGGCCATGGAGTGGGGGACCAGTGGGAACAGAAGGGACCAGCGAAGCTGTGTATCACTGCAAGAGGCAATCCCTAGAGGGACCCCAGGAATCCAAATAAAAGAAGGGATGAGTGAAGTGAAATAATGAAGGCATCTCTGAAACTTCATTCTCACCCCCAACACACTCACACACACACACACAGAAAGAGTCTGGGTTGGAATAGATCAGCTGACTCTGAATTAAGGTCATCCTAGTATGTGCTTTTTACATTTTGTGTGAATGCCTGACTGGCTAATGGAGGAACAATTTTATTTTAGACAACACCATCACTTCTTTCCATGATACAACAGTGCTGGAGTTAGGTGCTTGAGGAAAGAACATTGTAAGTTGTAAGAAAGAGGATCAATGGAACACAGTTGGTCCAAGAGAAAAGGAAATTCTAGAATAGGCTTATTTTAGACAAATTTTTTAAACTATATTTGGTGAAGAATCTTATCCACTTTGATATTGAAAATATCAAATATCACAGTAGAATCCCACCCTATATATTTTAACTTGTTTTATATGCGTATAGTAATTTTGTAATGGATGGTATATAGTTATTTCTTAGTATAGTTTAGTATATCATTTATAAATAAAATTTTTATTTTCATGAAGTATATGAAGACCTATATTATGTAGCATATCTTATATATAACACAAGTATATATTATCTACAACTATCCTATATTATTGTAGAAATGCCCTTAACTCATTGAATGTGAATGATACAAATAGTGATTTTGTGCAGTGAATAACTTCTTAAAATATTTATTTATTTGGCTATGCCTGGTTTTATTAGCAACATCCAGGATGTTTAGTTGGAGCATCTGGAGTTTTGACTGTAATATGTGGGATCTAGTTACCTGAACAGGGATTGAACCCAGGCACCCTGCATTGGGAGCACAGAGTCTTAGCTACTGGAACACCAAGGAAGTCCCTGTAATGAAAATTGATCAATATTTCACTTTTTATAAAAGTGGTACTTGTTATTATGCAGACTAAAGTATCATTTAATATTGACCAATTTAGAGCTATTTTCTGTCTGGATAAGTTAACCGATCATTAAAGAGTTAGCTTGTGAACACTTATTGGATGAGAAAAACACTACCAGGTAGAATCAACTGTTAGAAATTCCCTAGCACATTTTCTTTTCTCTCCTGGTGTTCTATTTATTGAGTTGCTCCATGGAGAGACAATGATGCATAATAGTTAATGGCATGGCTTCTAGAATATGATCATGGATTAAAATTCTGCTTCCACTCCTCATTAGTTGTATGACTGAGCCAGTTTTATAACCTCTCCAAACCTAGTGAAATAAGGGTAATACTTGTAGTTACCTCCTTCATGTAGACTGCTTACCTCAGTGGACAGCACATAGCAAATGCTTCTTAGATGCCATCCTTATTATTATTATTATCATATTACTCTTATAACTACTTTGCCCTGGCTGTTGATATTTGATACAGTATTTCTCCATCCCTGTTTACTTACCTCCCTGGATTCTCAACCTTGAATTTGCTTTGGTGACTTAATTTAGTTTTTACATTCCTGACCTTGCTTCTTATCTTCTGCTTTGTGGAAAAAAAAAAAAAAAGATATTTACCTTGCTAAACCCAGCCTGACTACCCAACCTTGACTTCTGATATTTGATGATTTACCTTACTACTCCTGATCCTATATTGCACTCTGACTTGGATTGTATTCTGCTATATTAAACAAGTAGAAGAGGTCCAGGTCCTTTTGGGTCACACTGTTGGCTGGATACACATATGTTTTGTTAATTTTTTCATAATTTATATAATAATAGCAACAGTTACTATATTCTGCCACAGCCTGGCAGGGAATCTCCAAAATAAAAAGTCTCAATGGAGACATTTTTGGCACAGCTGTGCCATCAACTATGATTAGCTCACCTTGAAGGATAATCACAAAATAGGTCATCAGTTATCACTAAGTTCCTTGATCAGAGATCACACCCTCAGCCCAGCATGCCTCCTAGCAAATGTTTAACTTGGAAACAGAAAATGGGAAAAGAATGCGATGGCAGAAGACAAAAAATGGAATGTAATGAGCCCATGCAAATCCATCACTGCTACTGGGAAAGATTTCTCAAAATGATTGCCACAATAGCATCCATTCATCTCTGTCTCAGGACCATCCTTTTGTTTGTGGTTCTAGCCACTGTTTGTATAACCAGCACATAGAGACATCACCTTGTAAAAATTCTGCACCGTGAGCATTTGGACAAAGATTCACAAGAGCTTTTATAATACTACATTGCTTTATGAACCTCACAAACTTTCTCCTTTGGAGCTGCATGTGGTCTGTGTCTCATATGCTTTCTTCGCAGGATCTCAGATCACTGGACTGCTGCTAGAAAGTGTACTCTGTGTCACAGATCTCTCTCTTTCTCCAGAATTTGAGATTGAGATGAATTTAGGGTACAGGATGCTTATTAGGGATCAACAATCATGGAAGGGATGAGGAGGAAGTAGGATTGGGCAGGGGAGAAGTTGAAGTAATTAAAGGCTACCAGAGCTTGGTTCAACCTCGGTGTATACGTCCCGAGCTGGAAAGGCCAGACCTCCGTACTTCTGCCTTCGTCAGTCACTGGATATGCGCTACCTCAGGAAAGGCAAACCTTGAGTCTTGACAGCTGGAGGTTGCGTAAAGACAGCATGCCTAGCATTTGGGCGACGACTGTTTTGTTGAGGATCTAGGCAGTGAATCCCCTTGTTCACCACAATGCATTTCATATCTACTGGGTTTTGGACCATTCACCAATTGTATTTTGATATCTGATACCTAGAATAGGGCCTTGTACATAACATGGTGTGTTTAGTTTCTTCAGCCTTCTCATCCCTGCTCTGTACCACAACCACCTCTCCCACCCTTCACTACCTACCCCGCTGCCCCTCAACACTTCTGAGGGAGCTAGAGGAAAGGCTCTGTGCTGGTTATTTGGAAAAATTATTTTATACAGATGAGAAGAGATGCTATGATGTTCAAGGTCATATAGTAAGTACAAGGATAGAGCCTGAACCCAGTTGATCCAAGATCTAATCTGTAAATCTCATATATTAGCTGCTGAGCTGTATTGCCTCCCCAGTGAAGTTGCTCTCACACTACATTCATGAAAATCGGTATTTCAGCCTGACATGTTTGTATCTGGACACCACATTTTTCAAATTAGTCTCTCAAAAAATAGGCTCTATTCTCTAATTTTGCTTTTCACTTTCTTGGTTACTGAACAGAGATTTCCTTAGAACATTTCTATATTCATTTTTTAAAAGTGATCAGAAGTATATTGCTGGTTAAAAAATTGTTTTGGAGTGCAAGTAGTATTTTTCTGGTTAAAGATGATACACTTTTCTTAATACATCAGGTAAAATTTCCCACCTTAAGCACTGTGTTGGCTGTACTAAAAAGTCTATAATCTTTCGTATCAATTCTTTGACTACATATTCCTGGAGAGCAGTCTTCAAAGTATATCTTTCTATAAATTGAAATTCTCCCAATGTAGATTCACTACATAAACTGTTCCTTTCATTCAGATCTTCCTTTTACACATGGCCATGTTCGGTTTCTTTCAGCTGGGAGTATCACAAAGAAAAAAATATAAAACCAAGTTATAAAATACCTGTTGCCCTATCTTTCTGCAGTCTGAACTTCTGTGATAGGATCATAGTTTCATTCATCTGAAGTGTACCCATGCCCCAGTGGAGATTCCAGCTAGAGCTATGGAAGAACCGCTCTACATTTTCCATAAATGGCAAGCTGCCCCCAAGCCTGCAATAGAAAAAGCAAGCAAGTTTTTGGTCTTTTCTTTCATTTAACTAGTAAGATGATTTAGAGAGTAGAAGCCATAGTGGAATTTTTGTAGCAGTTAAGGTCTGTTTTGTGAAGGAATCACAGTGTGCTCAACTTTAAAACACTTTGACACATCTTTTGGCAAAGGGATACATGCATATTTAAACACACAAACATGCAAAATTATCTAACTTGTCAATTCCTAACTTGTCAAAGTAAAGTACCATTTCTTTGTACTAATATTTCATGGTATGGCTCTGGAACCGCTTCATGCTGCAAGCCAAAAGATCCTGAGACACTAGTTACTCGTTTCATAATTTACAATATAGTTGTTGTTATTTAGTCGCCCTGTCGTGTCTGACTCTTTGTGACCCCGTGGACTGCAGTACACCAGGCCACTTTGCAATACAAAGTGATGTGCAAATGGATTAAAAAAGCTTTTGCTATTTTCCTAGTAGTGAAGAACTTTGATATCAGTACAGTTAAGAAATTATCAGCCACCTATTATCTCCTGTTTCTTCATAAATATATCACTGTCATTTAGCCATTTCTTAGCCAACTTCTTTTTAGTATAAATTTAACACCGTAATCCATCCAATTTTAATTCCCACAAATGAATTATTTCACAAAATATTGTTCAGTGGCACATTCCCTTCCTGCTTTTCCAGTACTCATGGAAATTTCCAGAATATAAGATAAACACTCTTAAGTACAGTAGCAGAAAGGTGCTTAATTAATAAGACACACCACATTAAACCGATAATTTTTTTTAACCATTCTGTTGCACCTTTGACCTGAGATTTTCTCCTGGGAGCCATGCTACATAGAACTCTCTTGGATGTGCTAGTCATGTTCCTCTCTTTTTCTCCCATCAGACCTACATTCATTAGAACATTCTGTCTTCCCTTACTTCACAGAATGATGTGAGTTTTGGAGGCTCACACAAGCAGATACCCAGTGCCCAGGAACAGAGTTCTCTGCCACAGTGACCAATCCTATTTATACTTGTGTTGTAATGTACTCTAGCTATTGATTTCTGAGACTACATCAATTATCCAGTTTTGGAACAGACCAGATCACTTAGATTGATTATTAAGACTGTAGGTATGTAGCCCCACCTCCAAACATACTGCATTGGAATCTCTAGAGATGGAGTCTGGGAATCTACCTTGTAACAAAATCCTGTAGTGACCCTTGGGAGTATGAAAATTTGAGAACCACTGAATCACTGAAGGGTGTTTAACTGTTTTCAGTCTCTGACTCAATATTCAAGAACTCTTGATAGTGTAAGAACCCTTGGGACATCCTGTCACAGTGGAAGTATCAGTAGATGTTTTGAAGAATGTCTCTGCTCTTAACATTTGACAGTGAAAGATAAGATGGAAAAAAAACAGCAACACAAAGCTTGGCTCAAAAGCAAAGTAAACATCATCTTGGGCCAGAGAAGAAAGATGAATTCAAATTGGAAAGTGTGGCTGGATGTCAATGAGTTTGGGGCTTCTGAGGCAGAAGCTGGCTGTAGATGGAGGGGCTCAGTTCTCATGGACCCCACTACTGCTTGAAACAGAGCATGCCCAGAGCTCAGCTCATAAAGGAGGCTAGCATCCAGGCTGTTCAAATGATGGTTTTATGCAAATGATGGGCTTAAGGAAGCAGAAAGGTAAACAAATTTTGTGACCATGAACTAAGCCAAGAGAAAGAAAAAAAAATCAAAAAAACTAAATCCAACCAACCAAACCAAAATAACCTTACACAAAATGCTCCTGAAAACCCAAATTCTAAAACAAAAGAAGAAATCTCATGCAAAGGAAGAAAGCCAACCCAATCAACAATGAAAAAAAAATCAACACTTAAAACATGAATTCATTTCAGATAAAAAAAATAGTGTAAAAGGACCAATGTGACTGAAAAAAATAGAGCTAAATGTAATATATTTATGATGCTATTTCCATGGTCCCAGAAAGGGAAATGATCCGTCCCTCTCCCCTCCCATTGTGTGTGTTTTCCGTGTTCTTGGTGACTTCTCAGGGCTCAGCTCTCTGTATAACTGTTCTATTAAGTCACCTCAACAGAATTCAGAATATTATAAAAAATAATCAAGGAGAGAGCATTACCTTTTTTTTTTTTTTTTTAAAATAGGCTAACTGGGCTGAAAATAACACTTGAAGCTAGAGCTTAATTCTAAGTTTCAGATAAAAAAAAAAAAACAAAAGTTCTATGTGCTTGTTGCCTTAGTCATTAATTTCTTTTTCTTTAAGACTAAACTTGCATCTTTAATTATACTGTGGTGTGTGTGTGTGCATGAAAAGGACATCTTTTTTGGGTGTTAGTCTAGAAGGTCTTGTAGGTCTTCATAGAACCATTCAATTTCAGCTTCAGCAGTAGTGGTTGGGACATAGACTTGGATTACTGTGATGTTGAATGGTTTGCCTGAGAAATGAACAAAGATCACTCTGTTGTTTTTGAGACTGCACCCAAGAACTGCATATGGGACTCTCTTGTTGACTATGAGGGTTACTCCATTTTTTCTAAGGGATTCTTGCCCACAGTAGTAGATATAATGGTCAACTGAGTTAAATTCGCCCATTCCTGTCCATTTTAGTTCACTGATTCCAAAAACGATGACCACTCTTGCCATCTCCTGTTTGACCACTTTCAATTTGCCTTGATTCATGGAAAAACATTCCGGGTTCCTATGCAATATTGTTCTTTACAGCTTCAGACTTTACTTCCATCACCAGTCACATCCACAGCTGGGCGTTGTTTTTGCTTTGGCTCCATCTCTTTCTGGAGTTATTTCTCCACTCTTCTCCAGTAGCATATTGGGCACCTATTGACCTGGGGAGTTCATCTTTCAGTGTCCCATCATTTTGCCTTTCATACTTTCATGGAGTTCTCAAGGAAAGAATACTGAAGTGGTTTGCCATTCCCTTCTCCAGTGAACCACATTTTGTCAGAACTGTCCACCAACACCAGTCCATCTTGGGTGTGTGCGCACAGCATGCATGCTTAGTCTCTCGGTAATGTCTGACTCTTTATGACCCCATGAACTGTAACCTGCCAGACTCTTATGTCCATGGGATTCTCCAGGCAAGAGTACTGGAGTGGGTAGCCATTCCCTTGTCCAGTATAATTCCCAAAGTGTTTAGTCCATCATTTGTCTGCAGATGTGGAATAATAATGTAAAATAAGGGCACCCTATGCTTTCTCACTGTAGAGCCCACATTCTTCATGTTGGGCTACCTCCTGTGGAAATAAAAAAGATGCAGAGTTTTTTGATTCCTATTGTGTCATAATCAACTACATAGGGTCCAAGAGCATCATGTTTTAAACTGATTGCTGAGGAGCCCTAGATATTCAGAAGGCAGCAGCATAAATTATCTACCCATAAGTGATGTCTTTTCATGTGAGACATGATAACATCATTTCAGAAAATGGTTCTAATGACCTCTTACTTGTTGGATATCCAAGAATTATCTGCATGAAGGCATTGACAAGATAGATATTGTGGCCTGATGTTGATTCTCACATTACACATAATAAACACATGTGACACAGGATGGGATAACTAACAAAATATTTTAGAGTTGCCTAATTTTAATGAAGACTGATAACAGAAATTTGTTTATAAAAATTCTAGTCTCAATCAATTTTTATCTCAATGTCAGATTCCACCACAAAATCTTCAGTTCTGTGGTAGTTTTAAATGCAATGCTTATGTTGCATATACGCATATGTATGTTGCATATATTGCTTAATTTTCATGACAGAGAAGATTGTATACAAATACCTTATCATCTTTCATCACTTCAAGTCATGAGGGAAAGGTGAAAAATTTTGTTGGCAACCAAAGATGTCCAAGAGCAGATCATAGAAAGAAATTAATCTTTTACTTCAGCCATGAAATTAAAAGACGCTTGCTTCTTGGAAGGAAAGTTATGACCAACCTAGGTAGCTTATTCAAAAGCAGAGGCATTACTTTGCCAACATAGGTCTGTCTAGTCAAGGTTACGGTTTTTCCAGTGGTCATGTACAGATATGAGAGTTGGACTGTGAAGAAAGCTGAGCGCCGAAGAATTGATGCTTTTGAACTGTGGTGTTGGAGAAGACTCTTGAGAGTCCCTTGGACTGCAAGGAGATCCAAGCAGTCCATTCTAAAGGAGATCAGTCCTGTGTGTTCTTTGGAAGGAATGATGCTAAAGCTGAAACTCCAGTACTTTGGCCACCTCATGCGAAGGGTTGACTCATTGGAAAAGACTCTTATGCTGGGAGGGATTGGGGGCAGGAGGAGAAGGGGATGACAGAGGATGAGATGGCTGGATGGCATCACCGACTTGATGGACGTGAGTTTGAGTGAACTCCGGGAGTTGGTGATGGACAGGGAGGCCTGGTGTGCTGCAGTTCATGGGGTCACAAAGAGTCAGACACAACTGAGCAACTGAACTGAACTTCTTTTTTTCTTTGCTTCTTTACTGTTTTTTTGCTTCCTTTCTTCTCCTTTTCTTTCCATCACTTTTTATTTAAATATTCACTGAGGTTTCATTCAAACATTCAATTTTTTTTTACTCTATACTCTGTGTGCTGAGAATACAAAGATAGAAAGGAACATTGCATTGCTTTCAAGAGGATTGTACAAAGCATGATTTGAATACAGGGGATATGCTAGATTATGCCTGGAGTAGTAAGGACAGTCTAGTTGAAGGTAATTCCTTCTGGTAGTCAAGAATTGGGCTTCCAAGAATCGGGCTTCCCAGGTGGCTCAGCAGTAAAGAATCTGCCTGCGATACAAAAGATGCAGGAGGTGCTGCAGGTTCGATCCCTGGTTCGGGGAGACCCCCTGGAGGAGGGATTGGCAACCCAATCCAGTGTTCTTGCCTTGAAGAATCCCATAGGCAGAGGAGCCTGGCAGCGTATAGTCCATAGTGTTGCACAGAGATGGACATGACTGAAGTAGCTGAGTACGCACAAGTCAAGAATTGTCAATAATTGTCAACACAGTCAAGAATTACCTGAAACCTAGATTAGTACAAGTTAACATGCAGGTAAGTGGAGGTAGCTTGTTTCAGCATAAAGAGAGAGGTGGTCTATGAACAGCACAGAGTCATGAAGAGCATGTTTTCAGGTAATTGCTAAGAAATCACATCTACTCCTTGGTAATAATACTATCAGGGTGAACTTTGTGTATCAAGTTGGCTAGGCTATGAGGTCTAGTTTGTTGGTCAAACTCTAGTCTAGATTTTGTTGTGAAGATGTGTAAGTATGATTATCCTCATCCCTAATGTGGATGGGTCCCACCCAATCAGTTAAGGTGAGGAGCAAAATCTGAGGAGAAAACTGAGGTTTCCTAGGGAAGATTGAAGGCTGGAAATTTTGCCTCAAGACTCTAACATACTAATCCTGCCTGTATTCAGCCCTACAGACTACCTTGCTGATCTGTCCTACAAATTTCAGTTTTTCCAGTCTCTAAGATCTCATGAGTCAGTTCCTTCAAATTTCAATCTTAATCTCATTCTGTCTTTCTCTCCTTCACTCCTACTGTTCTGGTCCTCTGCAAAATGATTACCTCTACAAATACTAAAACACAGCATCATCTGTGCTATGAAAATTTCCATGGCTCATTCTGTTTACTCCTCATTATAATTGTGTAAGTGAGGCAGACAGAAAGTGAGACAAGCCTAAGGCTAGTCAGTTGGAGATGGAGCTATGATTTGTACACAGTCACAAAGGTTTTGTACGACTCCAAGGCTTTCACTTTTAGTTACTACACAGCTTCTTTGGAATATAACTTGGCGGGGGGCAGTGGGGGTGGTCTAATAGATAATATTCAAAAGGGGAAATATACTTAGTATGAGAAAGAGCAATATTCTTACAAAATGGAAGAGAAATTAGAGGTGACCAAAGAAAGTTTTTTAAAAATTATGAGTTAGTCTTGTTGCTAAAACTGTCCAAAGCCTAGTTCAGTTCAGTCACCCAATAGTGTCTGACTCCTCGTGACCCCATGGACTGCAGCACACCAGGCCTCCCTGTCTATCACCAACTCCCAGAGTTTACTCAAACTCATGTCCATCGAGTCAGTGATGCCATCCAACCATCTCATCCTGTCATCCCCTTCTCCTCCCTCTTTCAATCTTTCCCAGCATCAGGGTCTTTTCAAATGAGTCAGTTCTTTGATCAGGTGGCCAAAATATTGGACCTTCAGCTTCAGCATCAGTCCTTCCAATGAATATTCAGGACTGATTTCCTTTAGGATTGACTGGTTTGATCTCCCTGCAGTCCAAGGGACTCTCAAGAGTCTTCTCCAACACCACAGTCCAAAAGCATCAATTCTTTGGCACTCAGCTTTCTTTATGGTCCAACTTTCACATCCATGTATGACTACTGGAAAAACCATAGCTTTGACTAGACAGACCTTTTTTGGCAAAGTATTGTTTCTGGTTTTTGATATGCTGTCTAGGTTGATCATAACTTTTCTTCCAAGGAGCAAGCATCTTTTAATTTCATGGCTGCAATCACCATCTGCCGTGATTTTGGAGCCAAATAAATAAAGTCTGTTACTGTTTCCATTGTTTCCCCTTCTATTTGCCATGAAGTGATGGGATGGGATGCCATGATCTTAGTTTTATGAATGTTGAGTTTTAAGGCAACTTTTTCACTCTCCTCTTTCACTTTCATCAAGAGGCTCTAATTTTCCTTCACTTTCTGCCATATGGGTGGTGTCATCTGCATATCTGAGTTTATTGATGTTTTTCCCAGCAATATTGATTCCAGTTTGTGCTTCATCCAGTCTGGCATTTCGCATGACGTAACCTGTATATAAGTTAAATAAGCAGTGTGACAATATATGGCCTTGACAACATACAGCTTGTCCAAAGCTAAGTGATCCTATCTGACACCTCTGTCATTTCATGACCCAGTGACTTCTCAGCATAGCTAGAATGCTTATCCTCTCAAATCATTTGACCTGAATGTTGGTTACATTTAAATCCCGTTTCTTTTTCTTCAATTTCTTCATACTAAAAAATAATATAAAGGAATCCATTCCTTATTTAATTGTGAAAACTTTTGTTAAACAACATAAAAGAAAATTGTAAAAGTAGAGACTCAGAACAATATGGTAGAAGAGAAAGTGGGATATAGGAAATAAAATGAAAAGAAGAACAAAAAGGGTTAAGAATTATTGATACATCCAGCAAAACAATTGCAGCCAGAGGTCTAAGAGATGAAATAATTAAAATAACAAAACAAGCTAAAGTTCAAAGTGATATGAGTAGTCCACCAATGTGTGATTTCAGATAGAGCTGATAAAAACCTAAAAACATGTAAAATATCATGTAGGAAACGAGTTGCCAGTCCAGGTTCGATGCACGATGCTGGATGCTTGGGGCTGGTGCACTGGGACGGCCCAGAGGGATGGTATGGGGAGGGAGGAGGGAGGAGGGTTCGGGATGGGGAACACATGTATACCTGTGGCGGATTCATTTTGATATTTGGCAAAACTTTACATAATACAATTATGTAAAGTTTAAAAATAAAATAAAATTAGAAAAAAAAAAAAAACCTAAAAACCACCTAAATTAAAAGGGGATAATAAATCAGCACTAGCAATTAAAAAACAGGTAATAGGATGTTTCAAGTGAAAGGAGATGTAATATCTAGAAAATCTCATCTACTTTTCTTTTTTTGAAGTATAGTTGATTTACAATGCTATATTAGTTTCAAGTGTACAGCGAAGTGATCCATTTATATATATTCTTTTTCAGATTTTTCTTATAGTTTATTATAAAATGTTGAGTGTATCTCCTTATGTTGTATAGCAAGCCCTTGTTGGTTATCTATCTTATATGTAGTAATCTGTATCTGTTAAACCCCAACTCTTAACTTATCCTTCCTCACACCTTTCCCCTTAGGTAACCATAAGTTTGTTTTTTATGATGGTGGGTCTTATATACAAGTTCATTTGTATTATGTTTTTCAGATTCCAAATAAAGGCAATAGTATATGATTTGGTTTGTCTGACTTACTTCACTTAGTATGGTAATCTCTGGTTCCATCCATGTTGTTGAAAGCAGCTTTATTTCATTCTTTTCATGGCTGAGTAATATTCCATTGTGTATATATGTGTGTGTGTGTGTGTGTGTGTGTGTGTATATATCTTCTTTGTCTAGTCATCTGTTGGGGACATTTAGGTTGCTTCTTTGTCTTGTTTATTATAAATAATGCTTCAGTGAACATTGGAGTGCATATTTATTTTTGAATTATGTTTTTTTCCAAGTATATGGCCTGTAATGGAATTGAATTGAATGGAAATGAATCATATGGTAGATCTGTTTTTAGTTTTTTTTTAAGGAAACACCATACTATTCTGGGCTTCCCTGGTGGCTCAGAAGTTAAAGAATCTGCCTGTGCAGGAGACCTGGGTTCAATCCCTGTGTTGGGAAGATCCCCTGGAGGAGGGCATGGCAACCCACTCCAGTATTCCTGCCTGGAGAATCTCCATGAACAGAAAAGCCTGATAGGCTAAACTCTATGGAGTCACAAAGAGTTGGACATGACTGAGTGACTAAGCACACCATACTATTCTCTATAGTAGCTCTATCAATTTATACTCCCACTAATGGTATCGGAAGGTTCCCTTTTCTCCAAACCCTCTCCAGCATTTGTTACTTGTAGACTTTTTGATGATGCCCAGTCTAAATGGTATGAGATAATACCTCATTGTAGTTTTGAGTTGCATTTCTCTAATAATTAGTGATATTGAGCATCTTTTCATGTGCCTTTTGGCCATCTGTCTTCTTTGGAAAAATGTCTGTCTAGATTTTCTGCCCATTTTTTGATTTGTTTGTTTTTATATTGAACTCTATGAGCTATTTGTATGTTTTGGAGATTAATGCCTTGTAGATTGAATCTTGAAGGTTGTCTTTTCATTTGTTTATGGTTTCCTTTGCTGTGAAAAAGCTTTTAAGTTTAACTAGTCCCATTTGTTTATTTTTGGTTTTATTTCCATTATTCTAGGAGGTGGTTCTAAACAGATATTGCTGTGATTTATGCCCAAGTGTGTTCTGCCTATTTTTGCCTCTAGGAGTTTTATAATATCCAGTCTTTTTAAAATTAATTTTTATTGGCAGATAGTTGATTTACCATGTTGTATTAGTTTCTGCTGTGTCCAGTATATTCAGGTCTTTAAACTGTTCTTCAGACATCAGAAGGACTATGAAGAGATCAGATCCTTTTTCTCTGCTTATTAAGTGTAACCTATTCTCTGCTCAAAGAATAACTCTTCTTTGAAGACTGGCAGCTGTTGCAAGACCACTGCAGTGTTTTTCTCCTCTGAGTCCTTCTAACACTTATTATCTGCACTCCTAATTTAATCTGTGTAACGTACTGATTTATATAATTAAGTTGACCTGCATATATGATTTTATAAAATATATAATTTTATTGCCAATTTCCTGGGTTTTGGTTCTTTCCCAACACTCGCCCCCAACCCAACTTAGTATTTTGTGTATATAGGTGCTCAGTACCTTGTGTTGGTTCATATTGAAGATATTTCCAAGATCATTTTCTCTAGTGAGAAGACATTATATATTTTTGTTTTTATTTAATATGTATTAATTTAATTTCTTTAATAAATTAATCTATTTTATTTATATTAGTATAAATTTATAACTGATTTTATTTAAATATAAATTGCTCCAATTATAATTTCAAAGGCACCAAACCCACCCAATTAAAATTAAATAGAGCTCTTATTTACCTGTTATGGAAAAAAATGTGTTAAATTAAACTGGTGTGTCGAATAGGTTTCTTCTAAAATTTGATAGTCTTGGGAATTATGGAGTATCTACCTTTCATTTTTGTCACATTTCAATTCACTTGTATGACAGTAATTTTGTTAAATTTTTTTACTAAACAATCAGCTCAATGCATTTTATAGTTTCTTTTTCTAGAAGTCTAACTCTAAAATAGAGTGTTATCCATGTGAAAGAGGGTGTGTTTCTAAATGAAGTGTCATTAAAAGCGGCAGGAAGGAGAACATTTATGCACCATGTCTTAAACCATCCTTCCTTCATTTGTACTGCTGTTGAAGTATATTTCTTAAGCCCTTGATGTGACTATATCAGCAAAATATAATAAATTAACATGAGTAATCCTCGACTTTTATTATACTGTATCTTTTCACATGAAAAGCATATAAGTAGGCATGAAATACCATGAATTTTCTACCCCTAACTGCATTATATAAAGAGTTGTCCTAGGCATATGAAGTGCTTTTAATCTGAATGAACTTCATTAGCTTTGGATTTAGTTGTGCATTCAGGGTACAAGTTGAAAGGCCTACCTGTTTGTTCAGGCTTTTCCTGGAGTTTGCATGAGCAACATGGAAGGGATAGAGTGAGATGGGATGGAGGCAGCTTAAGAAATAATATAAGAAAAAATGCTGCTGAACACTCAGGGAGATCTACTGAACACACGATACATTTCATCTAGAACTGATAGGGAATGTCTTCTGGGAGCTTCTAGTCAGGCCATCAGGGAGTTTTTATTACCTCTGGACCATGAGGAGCCCCAGACCAGACAGGATGTGTGGGACCATGGCGGGTGCAGAAAGGACGAGAACGTGGTCCCAACCATCACAATCAGAAACAGCTGTTTTTCAAAGTGCTTACTCTGCTCCCAGTGTGATCTAACTGTTGTCCACACCTTATTTCACTTCACAACAACCCTATGAAGTAGAAATGGTGTTTTTTTTTTTCCCCCCCCGTCATTGTACAGATGCCCTACAAAGGTCAGAGAAGTTAAATAAGACGACACAGTTCAGGACAAGCAGAGTTGAGACTGGAAGCCAGACTGTCTGGCTCCACAGACACTCTTAGGCACTCTGGTATGCAGAGTGCACAAAATAAATAAATGATAACAAAGATAAGACTCTGTGTTTAAAAAGTTTACATTTTATTGAGGTTTGGCTATTATCTAAAAGCAGAATAATGTAGTACTACTAATGTACTACTTGAGAATTGCTCATAAGTAAAATAAAGGGAAATTAAAAGACAAAAGACATAAAAAGATAAAAATGAGAGGATACTGTCCACACGAGAGACAACAACTCTTCTACTCCACACATGGCCCTGAGGTGTCCCTTAAAAGTAAGGCCATGGTAGGCCACGTACAGGTGTTATGTGGGTGGGGTGTGGCAATTCCTGCTCTCAAAGATTTCCTAATTAGTAGTGGGTTATTTATGTCAATAAATGAATATATCACAAAACAGTAAGTACTGAGATATGGGAATCAAAGCACAAAGCAGGAAGAGTTTTACTAATGTGGTATTCAGGAAGGACTTCCTGGAGGAGGTGGTGATAATCATGGAGGTGGTAGCCTGTCACTACAATGAAGGGAGGAGGGGGACTGCCTAATAGTGAACTCAATTTAATGAACTTAATACAGTCCAGTCAAGATGACTTGAAGGGTGCTATCATGGGACTGAGGGAGAAAAATCCTGCAACGGGGTAGAGCCAAGCTGCGAAGGAGCTGTCCTACCTTAGTCGGGCATGGGCTTTTTTAACTGGAAACTCTGGTCCTTACCTGTGGTTTTCCTCTCAGGGAGCTGCTTGCTCAGAGAAGGGCTGTTGGAAGATTCCTCTTACAGAGAACCAGGAAAGGAGGGGAGCTGGCCCCCCTTGTCTGTCTCTAGCCAAACGAGGGGGACCAGCTCACACAAGAACATATTGGTTTAAATGAGAAACACCAAAAATGGCCTGAACTTAAGAAATGATAATGTCAGTGTAAAATAATGGACTCAAAAGTTAACTAGCACAGCGTGCCTTTTTCACAGGGGATAAACACAGACACTTCTATATTGGCCCAATTGAACAAGGGGAAACGTTCTCCCCTTACACCTGAGAGCTGGTTGACTTTGAGCAATGTAGCATTGTGTCCACCTTACTAAAAATGTACCAACTGATGAAATAAGCGAAGAAGCTGCATCACTGTTTTTCAAATATTTTGTTAAAGAACAGATCAGAACCAAGCGCATTTTGGCATGTCAGTGTGCAACACTGGTATTTCCAGTACATTTAAATATTTCTGTTATTTTCGGAAAAGGTGATATCCTTTAAATAAAATAATGAGCTTATTAGCCCACTGTTATTAAGATATGTATAAACTTTGACAGTTTTTTGTGATGATTAACTGAGTTATATGTAGTATGTGTAGTATTGTCTGGCATATAGTAAGTGCTAGAAAAGTATGAGCTATTATTATCACTCTCATTTTTGTTATTAGTAGCAGGGTCTGTGTCCCTGGGCTGGGGTGTTTGTTCTGATTTGACGCTGCTCCTGTGATCAACTACAGATGTTTGCAAGGTGGCTGGCCAGGAGTGTGGATACAGTGATTATTGTTTACCATGAAGCTAAATAGAATCCATCTACCAAGAGTGAGTTAACCATCTTCATAGTACAGAAATGAACAAGCTTGTTTAACAAGTTTATTTTCACAGGTAAACATTTGCAAAACTGAATATGATTTTAATTAGAAAAAAACAACAGGGTGAGACTAGGCAGCACTGTGATCCACAGTGGAAGCAGACCCTGCTGTCTTCAAGCCAGTGGGTGTTATTCTTGCAGGAGAACCCCAGGATCGTGCCCTTAATTAGCTAATTATTTAGAAATTAGAAAGGAATCACTTAACAAGGAACACACACACACCATACAAATGACATGAGTGGTGAGTAAATTTACTTTCAAGAATTAACGAAGAGTGTCAGTGAGCTACATATGGTATTCATGTGTAATTAAAAACAAATTACAGTGTAGAGAAACATTGTACATGTTAGCAAATTAATCTTCTAAACCAAACAAAAATAATCTCCCCAAATTTTTGATAGAAAACATACGTATTTTCTGCATGAAATACAGAAATGATTTCTCTCTGACTCAGTGTTTGTTTAAAAGAATCAACAAGATGGCAGCAGGATATGGGGGCTATTTCAGTGACTCTGTGGTTAACAATAAGGCCTTGGACAACAACAGAAAACAATTCCCTTCCCATTTGTTTTGGCAGTTTTTCCTTCTGCTAATTAAACTTGGTAAAAATAATCTATCATGAATAGTGTTCCTGCCATTTTTTTGAGATTTCTGTACAATAATAAATATGACATTCCAGACATATAACAAAAACAGAATCGCTTAGATTTATGAAGTACTCTCCCAAGTTTCCTTGCAAAAGAGAAAAAATCCTGAACCCGGTGGGTTAGGCCCTCGTATTAAAACAATCGCAGTTTATGCTCTGTGAAACTCATGATAAACCTCAATGAACGATGAAGTACAGCAAAACTGACTGTTAAAGAATAAGTAGGAATATAACTGAGTAACAAGGAAGGATAACACTCCAGAGAAAAACAGAACAGATCACCAGATCATCTATGCGATACTAAGTGAATCTGTTTGAACCTCATTTTAGTAATTTTGATGTCTTCAGTACTATCATGCGCTTATTTGCTGGCTTAGCTAGGCACTGATTTCATAATCTTTACTGCTTCTCTCTTCCCAAAAGTAATCAAGGTAACCTGTAGAGTTATAAAAAAGAAAATATAAAAATAGGATAAAGTTGATAGAATAGGAAGAATCAGCATAAGTGCTATAAGATAAACCCAAGTGTAAAATTAATGCCCCAATACTAAATATAATTTCTCATAGGCTCTGTTAGACATTGGCTATGTATTTGTATCTGAGTATCCTAGGAATCAACCCAAAGAGAGGAGCCCTGTCAATTACTTAATGCATAATTTTTAAAAATGAAAATAGGCACAATACATCATTGAAGGCAGATGAAATTTCTGTCCTAGGTGTTCATGTACAGGAAGAACTCATGTAGAGTTCACGAGTTCTTAAGACAGAGACAATGAACCAAGGTATGAAAGCAGCCAGTCAGTGCTTACCACGTGCTACCAACACCTTTATAATAAATCTAAAGTCCGGTTTTCTATGACTTTCTTAAAAGCTTCAATGTGGCTTGCTCAAATAAGTCTAATTTAGTTTAGTTGCACAGTCATGTCCGACTTTTTGCAACCCCAGGGACAGGAGCATGCCAGGCTTCCCTGTCCATCACTAACCCAGAGAAGTCAGTGATACTATCCAAACATCTCATCCTCTGCCGTCCCCTTCTCCTCCTGCCTTCAATCTTTCCCAGCATCAGGGTCTTTTCCAATGAGTCAGTTCTTCCCATCAGTGGCCAAAGTATGGAGTTTCAGCTTCAACATCTGTCCTTCCAATGAATATTCAGGACTGATTTCCTTTAGGATTGACTGATCGGATCTCCTTGCAGTCCAAGGAACTCTCAACAGTCTTCTCCAACACCACAGTTTAAAAGCATCAATTCTGCACTCAGCTTTCTTGATAGTTCAACTCTCACTTCCATACATGACTACTGGAAAAACCATAGCTTTGACTAGATGGACCTTTGTTGGCAAAGTAATGTCTCTGCTTTGTAATATGCTCTCTAGGTTGGTCAAAGTTTTTCTTCCAAGGAGCCTCTTTTAATTTCATGGCTGCAGTCACCATCTGCAGTGATTTTGGAGCCCAAGAAATAGTCTCTCACTGTTTCCATTGTTTTGCTATTTAATGCCACGAAGTAATGGGATGGGATGCCATGATCTTAGTTTTCTGAATGTTGAGTTTTAAGCCAACTGCTTCACTTTTCTCTTCCACTTTCATCAAGAGGCTCTTTAGTTTTTCTTTGCTTTCTTGCATTAAGGGCAGTGTCATCTGTGTATCTGAGATTATTGATGTTTCTTCCTGCAATCTTGATTCCAGCTTGTGTTTCATCCAGCTTGTGTGAAATGCCAACCTGGCATTTCACATGATGTATTCTGCATTTAAGTTAAATAAGCAGGGTGACAATGTACAGCCTTGATTTACTCCTTCCCCTATTTGGAACCAGTCTGTTGTTCAATGTCCAGTTCTAACTGTTACTTCTTGACCAGCATACAGATTTCTCAGGAGGCAGGTCAGGTGGTCTGGTATTCCTATCTGTTGAAGAATTTCCACAGTTTGTGGTGATCCACACAGTCAAAGGCTTTGGCATAGTCAATAAAGCAGAAGTACGTTTTTTTGGAACTCTCTTGCTTTTTCGATGATCCAATGGATGTTGGCAATTTGATATCTGGTTCCTCTGCCTTTTCTAAATCCAGCTTGAAATCTGGAGGCTCATGGTTCACATACTGTTGAAGCCTGGCTTGGAGAATTTTGAGAATTACTTTGCTAAGATGTAAGATGAGTACAGTTGTGCGGTAGTTTGAACATTCGTTGGCATTGCCTTTCTTTGGGATTGAAATGAAAACTGACCTTTTCCAATCCTGTGGCCACTGCTGTATTTTCCAAATTTGTTGGCATATTGAGTATAGCACTTTAACAGCATCAACTTTTAGGACTTGAAATAACTCAGCTGGAATTCCATCACCTCCACTAGCTTTGTTAGTGATACTTCCTTAAGTCCTTTTGACTTTGCATTCCAGGATATCTGGCTCTAGATGAGTGATCACACCATCGTGGTTATCTGCATCATGAAGGTCTTTTTTGTGTAGTTCTTCTGTGTATTCTTCCCACTGCTTCTTAAGTTCTTCTGCTTCTGCTAGGTCTATACCATTTCTGTTCTTTATTGTGCCCATCTTTGTATGAAATGTTCCCTTGGTATCACTAATTCTCTTGAAGAGATTGCTAGTCTTTCCCATTCTATTGTTTTCCTCTATTTCTTTGCATTAATCACTGGAGAAGGTTTTCTTATCTCTCTGTGTTATTCTTTGGAACTCTGCATTCAGTTGGTTATATCTTGCCTATTCTCCTTTGTCTTTAGCTTCTCTTTTCTCCCCTATTTGTAAGGCCTCCTCAGACAACTTTATGCAGTTCTTTTTCTTAGGGATGATCCTGATCACTGCCTCCTGTACAATGTCACAAACCTCTGTCATGGTTCTTCAGGCATTCTGTCAGACCTAATCCCTTGAATCTGTTTGTCACTACTACTGTATAATCATAAGGGATTTGATTTAGATCATACCTGATCCCACCAAAAAAAGACAGCCCACGCTCAAGCGCAAAGAAGAAGCCCCAGCAAGACGGTAGGAGGGGCAAAATTGCATTTAGAATCAAACCTCATACCCACCAGAGATGCTCAGAGGGCTCAAACAAAACTTTATGCACACCAGGAGACCCCACAGAGACTGAAGTAGATCTCTCTTTGAGTGTTTGAGTGTCTCCTGCAGAGGTATGATTCAGCAGTGGCCTGCCACAGGGGCAGGGGCTCACAAATCTAAATATCAGTCAATATAATCTGGTTTAGCTTTCTATGACCTAGATTATTCCAAGGACATCACTTGGGTTTATGAAAGAAAAAAATACTTCATTGGCTTGAGAAGTGTGAACCCTAGACTAACAGCACCACCATCACCTGGAAACTTATTAGGAACTCAAATTCTTGGGTTCCACCACAGGCTTTCTGAGTCAGAAACTCTGAGAGTGAGACCCAGAAATTAATTTATTAAATTGCACGTTGGAAAAAAGATAACAAGGTGAATTTATAGTTTAAAAATGGAAATAAAAAGTATTTACACAACATAAACCTCTTAGTGTGTCTGGAGTATATATTACGAAATGAATGACTTGGTCAAAGGAAACTGAATGAACAGAGGAAAGAATTCATGAATTTAGAGTGTATTTTGGTAAAGGGTTGTTATTTTAGGAAATCTTAAGTACTTAGTAGAGAAGGTGAGGAATGGAGTGATTAAAGGGGTGAGGGGGACTGATTAGGTTACTCATAACAAAAATATGTGATCCAGGGATAATGGGCTCTGCTTTTATTACTCTATGCAACAAAAATATCCAATGCCAAAAGATATATTTTAAATATTACATCTGCACAACCACAGCAGAGTCGGCATCATTGAAATATTGTAGAGTACTTCATCAGATAGAGTGTGTTGATTTGGGGTTCCAGATGTTCAAAGGGATGCAAAGACCAGTCACAGAATTTTAGATGCATTGCATTGCTTGGTAAAATATATATGTATATATATTTTATATATATATATATATTTAATTATATAGTATATGAATATATTGAATTTAAACTACAAAATTCAAGCATAAATGTTATGGACTGAACTGCATACCTCTAAAATTTCTTGAAGCCCTGAACTCCAAATATGATGATACTTAGAAGTGAGAATCTTTTGGCGGTAATTAGATTTAGATGAGGTCATGAGGATGGGATCCTCAGGATGGGATTAGTACCTTCATGAGAAGAAACACAGAGAGCTTGCACATGCCCCCTTCCTCCTTCACTCTCCCTCCCTCCCTCTCTTTCTCACTCCCTCGCTCTTTTCTCTCTTTCTCTTCCCCTGTCCCCTTCCCCATCATATGGGGAAACAGTGAAAAGACAGTCATCTACAAGCCAGGAAGAGCTCTCACCAGAAACCTCTGTCATGTTGACCTTGGACTTCTAGCCTGCAGAACTGTGAGATCATAAATGCCTTTTTTTTTAAGCAGATTATTTTATTATGGCAGCCCTGTTATGGTCTTCCCTGATGGCTCTGGTAGTGAATCTGCCTGCCAGTGCAGGAGTCCCAGGCTTGATCCCTGGGTTGGGAAGATCACCTGGAGAAGAAAATGGCAACCCACTCCAGTATTCTTGCCTGGGAAATCCTGTGGACAGAGGAGTCTGGTGGTTTGCAGTTCATGGGGTCACAAAAGAGTTGGACACGACTTAGCCTCTAAACAACAGTCATAGCTCTAGCTAAGACAGTAAGTTTGAAACAACTTTTTAGTCCTTTAGAATTTGGGAAGAATTTTTAGTTCTTTAGTGATTCATGACAATCTCCAAATTACTAGTTTCTGGTAATTTATTATTGGAAGTTCTGTTTCAGACAATAATACTAAAAGTTCTGCAAGTTTTTTTTTTCTTATTATGTAAAATGTAACATTTGATTCACAGGTCAAATTTGACCCCGAGATGACGGGTTGCCAATCCCTGCTATGTAACATTGAAAACTAATGATCATATAATAAATACATTGTTTTTATAAAACTCAAAAGCAAACGAACCTAAGTAACATAATTTGTTGTGATAAAACTATTTTTAAAATAATTAGTAAGATAAACACAAAATTCAGTATAATAGTTACTTCTGGGGGAGGAAGAAGAATGGAAACACAGAAGTAGATGAAACACTATTAATAATATTCCAGCTCTTAAGTTGGGTGGTAGAATCAAGGGGATCATGATTATTATTATGTTTAATATTTTTTTGTTTCAAATTTTAAACAATCAAAAAATATCAGTGCATCCCTGGATGATTTTATTTTATAGAAGTTAATCTGTTTTTAGTAGTTAGGTCAATGACTCTCCTTGACATCGTATTTTTTTTACCACTGAAGGACCAGTAGTGAATGAAGACTTTCAGGGGAAATAAATGAATAAATTAATTCAGACAGACTTACATAGGCAATTATGAATTTCTTTCACATATATAAATTTTCTATATATACATATTGCCATAAAAATTTTAAATTTGAAATACAGGATAAAGTAATCTATTTCCTGAAGTTTAAAACATTTCATAACATTATGTTTATATGATTCATAGACAAAGGCTCAATGGTTATATTGTATAGCAGGAATAGTTATAATGTCTGTCAACTGTATGTATATGTTTTCTAAATATACACATTACGCAAAGAAATTATAAAACCTCAAAACTATAGTTCACCTAAAATAAATATGCCATTGTATACAGGGTGTTGGCCTAGTGCTAAGTAATTATGGGAAATAACGTGAATGTGATCTTTAAGTTATACAGGCTTATATCAGATTTCTGCAAAAAAACATATAAAATTCCTCTTTCTAAGGGTCTGCAGGGGAAACACAGAATATTAATTTCGTGGAGTTCCATTCCAGTATTTCTGTAAGAATTATATGTCTGGATAAGGCAGCCACTACATACTAGCACTAATATAGTGGAAAACATTCCATGAATTGAACAAGAATATTTCCATCCAAAAAGTGCCAAATAACAGGTCATCTCAAGTGAATAGAGAAAGGTATAATTATGGGTGCGTTTAATACCTGTAATGAATTCAACTTTGAAAGCTTTCCATTGTTTATATGTCATATACTGGTTATAAATAAAATTTTAAAAGGTATAGCACAAAGAGAGCATTAAAACTTCAAAGATTTTATACACACACACACACACACACACACACACACACTGTATTTGTTACGTTGCAATGAAATTCTATATTATTCAGTTACACTGAATCTCAACTGCCAAGAAAAATATATTTGTCCAATTTGAAACTACAGATTTTTATTCTTTTCTCTTCAGATTATTTAGGTTTAAGCTAACATTTATAAATATCAAAGCCTGATGAATGATCAGACGAAGACTTAGAAAAATATTCACATATTATACATTAAAATATGAGGGTTTGGAGAAAAAATCAACACTGTATAATAAATTGAGGTGATAAAAAGTTTTCATGGAAAAAGTGAAGGAATTCTATTAATGCTATTCAGATAAATTGAACATTTCATGAGCAATGTTTTAACCTTAAAAAAAATGTAAAAATAAACTTTGGAGCAGCGTTGTAGATCCCGAAAGATGAATTTTTTAAAGTTTAAGTGCGAGTGGTATTTAAGAGTTGGAATGAAAGTGGAGGAGATGTCTTTCAAGTTATGATAATGATCTCTGTAATAGACCCTGAATTTTCAACCATCTTAATGGATTTGCCTATTATTGATTATGTTGGTCATTGCCAAGAATATCAAAGTAAATAGACTTTTTATGTATTTATTCACCACTCACTAAAAAGCAGATCTAACAACAACATATTAACTGTTCAGAATGTATTTGTCCCAGAAGAAAAGATAAGTCATATAATCTTGAGAATCATATTGTCTATTGAAAGAATGTTTTTAAATCTTAATTGGCTTTCATTTTAGTAATAAACACAGAACTATGATTTCTGTTAGAAACGCTTCTATGTTGAAATATTGTTTTACCTCCTTAATAACTAGATTTAATTTTCCCTACCTGTTATGACCAAGATCACCAAAATGGCACTTCATTTGTCATTGTTGCTGTTGTTCAGTCACCCAGTCATGTCCAACTTTGCAACCCCATGGACTGCAACACGCCAGGCCTCCCTGTCCCTCACCATCTCCTGAGATTTGCCCAAGTCTATGTACATTGCATCGGTGATGCCATCCCGCCATCTCATCCTCTGATGCTCTCTTCTCCTTTTGCCTTCAATCTTTCCCAGCATCAGGGAATTTTCCAATGAATTGGCTGTTCCCATCAGGTGACCAAAATGCTTCAGCTTCAGCATCAGTCCTTCCAGTGAGTATTCAGGGTTTATTTACCTTAGGATTGACTGATATGATCTCTTTGCAGTCCAAGGGACTCTCAAGAGTTTTCTCCAATACCACAGTTCAAAAGCATCAATTCTTCGGCCCTCAGCTTTCTTTATAGTTCAACTCTCACATCCGTACATGACTCCTGGAAAAATCATAGCTTTGACCAGACAGACCTTTGTTGGCAAAGTAATATCTCTGCTTTGTAATAGGCTGTATAAGTTGGTCATAACTTTCCTTCCAAGGAGCAAGTGTCTTTTAATTTCATGGCCGAAGCCACCATCTGCAGTGATTTTGGAGCCCCAAAAAATAGTCTCTCACTGTTTCCATTTTTTCACAATCTATTTGCCACGTAATGGGACCGGATGCCATGATCTTAGTTTTCCTAATGTTGTGGTTTAAGTGAATTTTTTCGCTCTCCTGTTTCGCTTTCATCAAGAGGCTCTTTAGTTCTTCTTCACTTTCTGCTCTAAGGGTGGTGTCATCTATGTATCTGAGGTTATTGATGTTTCTCCCAGCAATCTTGATTTCAGTTTGTGCTTCATCCAGCCTGGCATTTTGCGTGATGTACTCTGCATATAACTTAAATAAGCAGGGTGACAATATACAGCCTTGACACACTCCTTTCTCAATTTGGAACCAGTCCATTGTTCCATGTCCAGTTCTAAATGTTGCTTCTTGACCTTCATACAGGTTTCTCAGGTGGCAGGTTAGGTGGTCGGTTATTCCCATCTCGAAGAATTTTTCACAGCTTGTTGTGATCCACACAGTCAAAGGCTTTGACATAGTCAATAAAGCAGAAGTTCATATATTTCTGGAACTCTCTTGCTTTTTCAATGATCCAGTGGATGTTGGCAATTTGATATCTGGTTCCTCTGCCTTTTCTAAATCCAGCTTGAACATCTGGGTTCACAGTTCATGTACTGTTGAAGCCTGGCTTGGAGAATTTTGAGCATTATTTTGCTAGTGTGTGAGATGAATGCAATTGCATGGTAATTTGAACATTCTTTGGCATTGCCTTTCTTTGGGATTGGAATGAAAACTGATCTTTTCCAGTCCTGTGGCCACTGCTGGGTTTTCCAAATTTGCCAGCATATTGAGTGAAGCATCGTCTTTGAGAATTTAAAATAGCTCAACTGGAATTCCATCACCTCCACTAGCTTTGTTTGTAGTGATGCTTCCTAAGGCCCACTTGACTTCTCATTCCAGGATGTCTGGCTCTAGACGAGTGATCACAGCATCTTGGTAATCTGGGTCATGTCGATCTTTTTTGTTTACAGCTCTTCGTGTATTCTTGCTATCTCTTCTTAATGGTATTTGCTTCTGTTAGGTCCATACCATTTCTGTCCTTTATTGTGCTCATCTTTGCATGAAGTATTTCCTTCATATCTCTAATTTTCTTGAAGATACCTCTAGTTTTTCCCATTCTATTGTTTTCCTCAATTTTTTTTGCATAGATCACTGAGGATGACTTACTTATCTCTCCTTGCTATTCTTTGGAACTCTGTGTTCAGATGGGTATATCTTTCCTTTTCTCCTTTGCTTTTCACTTCTCTTCTTTTCTCAGCTATTTGTAAGGCCTCCTCGGACAACCATTTTGCCTGTTTGCAGTTCTTTTTCTTGTGGATGGTCTTGATCCCTGCCTCCTGTACAATGTTACAAACCTCTATCCATAGTTCTTCAGGCACTCTATCTATCAGATCTAATCACATGAATCTATTTGTCACTTCCACTGTATAATCCTATGGGATTTGATTTAGGTCATGCCTGGATGGTCTAGTGGTTTTCCCTACTTTCTTCAATTTAGGTCTGAATTTGGCAACAAGGAGTTCATGATCTGAGCTGCAGTCAGCTCCCAGCCTTGTTTTTGCTGACTGCATAGAGTTTCTCCATCTTTGGCTACAAAGAATATAACCACTCTAATTTTGGTATTGACCATCTGGTGGTGTCCATGTGTAGAGTCTTCTCTTACAGTGTTGGAACAGGGTGTTTGCTATGACCAGTGCATTCTCTTGGCAAAACTCTGTTAGCCTTTGCCCTGCTCCCTTTTTTTTTTTCACGGTCAAACTTGCCTGTTACTCCAGGTATCTCTTGACTTCCTACTTTTGCATCCCAGGCCTCTATAATGAAAAGGACATCTTTTTGGGATGTTAGTTCTAGAAAGTCTTGTAGGTCTTCATAGAATGATTCAGCTTCTTCAGCATTACTGGTCGGGTCATAGACTTGGATTAATGTTGTATTGAATGGTTTGCCTTGGAAATGAACAGAGATCATTTTGTTGCTTTTGAGATTGCACCCAAGTACTGCATTTCGGACTTCTTTGTTGACTGTGAGGGCTACTCTGTTTCTTCTAAGGGATTCTTGTCCACTGTAGTAGATATAATGGTCATCTGAGTTAAATTCACCCATTCTAGTCCACTTAGTTCACTGATTCCTAAACCATCGATGTTCACTCTTGTTATCTGCTGTTTGATCACTTCCAATTTACCCTTATTCATGGACCTAATATTCCAGGTTCCTATGCAATATTGTTCTTTACAGCATCAGGCTTTATTTCCATCACCAGTCACATCCACAGATGGTCATCGTTTTTACTTTGGCTCTGTCTCTTCACTCTTTCTGGAGTTGTTCCTCCACTGATCTCCAGTAGCATATTGGCCACCTGCTGACTGACCTGGGGATTTCATCTTTCAGTGTCATATCTTTTTGCCTTTTCATACTGTTCATGGAGTTCTCAAGCCAAGAATACTGAAGTGGTTTGCCATTTTCTTCTCCAGTGGACCAGTTTTGTCAGAACTCTCCACTATGACCCATCTGTCTTGGGTGGCCCCTCATGGCATGGCTCATAGTTTCATTGAGTTAGACAGAGCTGTGGTCCCTGTGATCAGTTGGATTAGTTTTCTGCAATTGTGGTTTACATTCTGTTTGCCCTCTGAGGGATAAGGATGTGAGGCTTATGGAGGCTTCCTGATGGGAGAGACTGACTGTGGAAGAAACTGGGTCTTGCTCTGATGGGCGGGGCCATGCTCGGTCTTAAATCAGATTTTCTATTGATGGGTGGGGCTCTGTTCCCTCCCTGTTGTTTGACCTGAGGCCAAACTATGGTGGAGGTAATGAAGATAATGGTGACTTCCTTCAAAAGATCTTGTGCTCACACTCCCCGTACTCTGTCCTGCCAACCCTGTAGCAAGCCACTTCTGACCCATTCCTCCGCTGGAAACTCCTGGACACTCATAGGCAAGTCTGTCTACTATATTTATAGTAGACATGTCTATTTATGATATACAGTATTTTTATTTATAAAATTGATGTATGTTCAATGAAGAGAAGTTGGCAAAAGAGTAAGGTACACAAATGACTTTAATATCATCTAGATTTCCACCACAAAGACATGATTTCTGCTAATAAGTTTTCATGCCTTCATCCAGGTACAGATTCAGATACAGGTGTGCATCTGGGAATGAGTCTATGTCCCTAGGTAAATAGGTACATGAGAAGGAGGCAGGAAAGGATATTTTTGCATGCATAAGAAAAAATGACCATGGATAAAAGATAGCACTTAAAGACAGCACAAATGCTGAGGAATAATATATGAACGTATAGAGGTCCCAGGCACGGTGAATATAACCACATCCTAGCATCTTGCTACTCCAAAGATGGTCGACAGACCAGGAGTGTTAGCATTGTCTGGGCACTTGTCAGAAATGCAGACTCTCATCTCACCCTGTATTTATTATATCAGAATCTACATTTTAGCAATATTTCTCTGATTTTCAGTCACATTAAAGTTTGAGAAGTACTACTGTAGATGCCTCATGAGCCAGCAGATACACCAAGTAGAGAAGATGAAATCAGGTTCAACTTACCCATTAAGCACAATAGATGACGCAGTGCCTAGAACCCACAGTACTTTAAGGAGCTCATGAAATCATTTTAATTTTTTTAAAAAATAAGAATTAAAAAATAAACTTTTACATAATAGAAAATATTTTAATATATGATCTTAATATATCCAGCTTTATAAAAGTATGAGTATACAATAATATTTTTATGATTTTTGATAAGTCTAATTACCACCATCTGTCACTATACAAAGATGTTAAATTGCTATTGATTATATTTTCTTACATTGTACATTTCATTACTATGACTCATTTAGTTTGTAACTAAAAGTTTGTGCCTCTTAATTTCCTTCACCTATTTTAATCATTTTTCTGTCCTTCTCCTCTCTGGCAACCACTTGTTTATTCTCTGTATCTAAGACTCTGTTTCTGGTTTGTTCTATTTGTTCATTTGTTTTGTTTTTTAAATTCCACATATAAGTGGAATCATATAGTAATTGTCTTTTTCTGACACTCCATTTAGCATAATACCCTTTAGATCTATCTACATAGTTACAAAATGGCAAGAGTTCATTCTCTTTTAAGGCTGAGTAATATTCCATTGCTTATACATATTGCATCTTTGTTATCTGTTATCTATTGTTGGTCACTTGGGTTGCTCCCGTATCTTAACTATTGTGAATAATGCTATAGCCAACATAGGGTTGCATATGTCTTTTCAAAGTTGTGTTTTCGTTTTCTTTGGAAAAATATCCCAAAGTAGAATTGCTGGATTCATATGATTTTTTATAGAGAAAGTGACCCAGAAATGCAAAACTTCCGAGAACCCAAGAAGTCATTGTTTAGCCTTATGAATAACACAACACATTCAAAATGTAAGAAATCCTTGACATTTGCCTCAAAAGCATCTTCTATTTTATCTCTGTTGTTAATTATTTGATACGTTTTTCAGAAAGGATATAAATTGCCCTTCTTAAAGAAAGAACTTGATAAAAATAAAGATTTTTTTTACATATAATTAGTATATACCTACCGATTTTAACAAATAATTCATTTTAAAGCAAAGTATTCTACCTTAGTACATTCTGC
The DNA here is from genome assembly GCF_032452875.1 of Bos javanicus. Classification (NCBI taxonomy): domain Eukaryota; kingdom Metazoa; phylum Chordata; class Mammalia; order Artiodactyla; family Bovidae; genus Bos; species Bos javanicus. Next base: position 53,807,436 of record NC_083871.1, read on the forward strand.
CTTAAAATTAACATCGTTTCATAGATATTTTACCATGTTAATGGACATTTGCTTTAAATAAGATTTAATGGCTACATAAAATACCTCATAAGATAAGTACCTTCAATGAATTTGTTGAGCAAATTGGTTTAGTTTCCAGTTCTTACCATCATAAATAACATTGTGATAAATAAATATCCTTGTTGTAAATTCATGATTATTTCCTTCAGAGAAATTCCCAGAGTGAAAGTATTGGTTCATTGGGTGTACACTTTAAGATTATTCTGTTAACTTTCAATTTTGATAGTTTCAAATTACAGAAAAGTTGCAGGACTCATTCAAGGAACTCTATATTTTACCTAGATTTAGCCATTTTGCCCTTTGTTCCATTGCTTTGTGCTCTGAATCTCACTCCCTCCCTCTCCCACCCCCATCCTTTACACACACACATTTTCCAGTTTGAGAGTAAGCTGATAAAATTCTGCTCCCTTACCCTTTAAATACTCCAGCCTCTTTTTCCCAAGGGCAACAAGGTTCTGCTACAGGGCCACAATAAAACTACCAAATTCGGGACTTCCCAAATGGCTCAGCAGTGAAGAATCCACCTGCAATGCAGGAGACACAGGAGACATGGGTTTGATCCCTGAGTCAGAAGATCCCTGGAGGGGGAAATGACGACCCACTCAGGTGTACTTACCTGAAGAATCCCAAGGACAAAGGAGACTGGCTGGCTACAGTCTGGAGGATTGCAGAGTTGGACAGGACCAAATAAGCACACACACACTACCCAGAATCTACATTTAAATGTTATCAACTTCCCCAGCAAAGTTCTTTGGAGTTCCTCGACCCATCTACTTTCTTGCCCCGGCATACATCCAGGATTCACACTGTGTTCACTGTTATTTAGTCTCCTTTAATCTGGAGCAGTTCCTCATTGTCATTTTTTTTTCTGGACATTTTTGTGGTTATTGATATTCACAGCCAAATAGCCCTCCAAATAATGTTGCTTCTACTGAGAAAAACCACATATAAGAATGTCCGTTTTTTCATATATTATTAATATAAACATTAATATTGTTCATCTTTCTAATCTGAAAACCACAGTATACATTTTTTCCTTATATATTTATTTCTTATATTACAAGTGAAGCTGAATATCTTTTTCATGTATGTGTAACCGTTTTTCTTCTCTTTTGTCATTAATTACTTGTTTATATATTTTGCTTATTCTTCTATAGGGGGTTTTGTCTCATTTGTTTCTCTTAGTGATTTATAAATATTGCATATTTTTTATATAACAGAAATCTTAACCTTTTTCCAACAAATAACTTTTCCTTAAGTCACTTATTAGTTCAATTACTCAGTTGTGTCCAACTCTACGGCCCCATGAAATGCAACACACCAGGCTTCCCTGTCCATCACCAGCTCCAGGAACTTGTTCAAACTCATGTCCATCAAGTTAGTCATTTATCATTCTTGATAAATAGAAACTTTTTATTTTTATGTAGTTATACGTAGTCATTTTTCTTTTAGCTACTTTTGCCTTTGAAATTGGGTTTGGCAAAAACTTCTTACCCCAATATTATCTGAATATCATTCTAAATTTTATCTAATTATTTTATAACTTTTTACATTAGACTTAAGCATTATAAAATACAGTTTGGTATCTAGTCTATACTTTCACAAAATTTAATCAATCTATCTATTTTCCCACTGATATGGAATGTCAACTTAATACTAGTTATATTAAATATTTACCAAAATAATGTATGTCCAAGTTTAATATTTTAGAAGAAACAGGAATCAAAGTTTCTAAACTAGAAGAAATCTTAGAAATCATAGGATACTATCCATTGAGGCAAATAAAAGAAAATATACATTTATCTGATGACTCAAAACTGAAAATAATTTTTAAAGGCGTTTAAGAGAGTTGATGCTTTTGAACTGTGGTATTGGAGAAGAGTCTTGAGAGTCCCTTGGACTGCAAGGAGATCCAGCCAGTCCATTCTGAAGATCAGCCCTGGGATTTCTTTGGAGGGAATGATGCTGAAGCTGAAACTCCAGTACTTTGGCCACCTCTTGTGAAGAGTTGACTCATTGGAAAAGACTCTGATGCTGGGAGGGATTGCGGGCAGGAGGAGAAGGGGACGACAGAGGATGAGAACGTGTGTCTGAGTGAACTCTGGGAGATGGTGATGGACAGGGAGGCCTGGCATGCTGCGATTCATGGGGTCACAAAGAGTTGGACACAACTGAGCGACTGAACTGAACTGAACTGAAGATTATCTTTTGTTTCATTTCACTGGGACCTCACAAATAGTAATTTAGTAATATCTATGAGGAGTTGGTGGAGAAGGCAATGGCACCCCACTCCAGTACTCTTGCCTGGAAAATCCCATGGACGGAGGAGCCTGGTAGGCTGCAGTCCATGGGGTCGCGAAGAGTCGGGCACAACTGAGCCACTTCACTTTGACTTTTCACTTTTATGCATTGGAGAAGGAAATGGCAACCCACTCCAGTGTTCTTGCCTAGAGAATCCCAGGGACGGGGGAGCCTGGTGGGCTGCCGTCTATGGAGTCACAGAGTCAGACACAGCTGAAGCGACTTAGAAGCAGCAGCAGCAGCAGCATGAGGAGTTGGAAAATATTTTTTTATAATTAAAGCTAAAGGGGTAGAGAAAATTTTATTTGCTTTCCCTTTTCATATTTCAAATAGGCCATATAGAAACTAGTTTGTTTCTCATCTAAGTTTATTTTTACTTTCAAGTCCCCAGACTTAAAATTTTGATATTAGAGAGCAGAAATTTTCCGGCATCCATTAGCAAGATATCTAATATGTTTGGGCCACAGCCTACTATCCATGTACCCTTTAGGTTACATAAGATAGCATGTTCATTGCCAAACATACGTTTTTGAAATTAAATGAATTTTAGTGTAAAGCTATTTAATGAAACCAGCAAATTTAGACTTGTTTAAATGTCAGTAAAATATTAAGTACCATATGCTCTGTGCCAAGCAGTTGAAATTGTTTTTGGAAGGATATGAAATTAATTGTTACAAAATGAGAGAATTGAGTGACTTAAAGTACTTCACCATCAGTGTTATCATTTAATGCATCTTTTGGCAATTATTAAACTCTAGGGAACAGCATGAATAGCCTTATCAAGTCTGTCAAGACACTAATGGAGAGGAGAATGGACTGATCCTGCATTTACATGTGGGCATAAACCCAGAGAAAAAGTGATGGAAGAAAACATAAACATAGCCTCAAGCTCAATGCCTGGGGCAGATATATTGTGTAGCCACTAGAGTCTCCAATAGCATCATTTCCTTCATTAATCCAGTGTCTTATTCCTTTTCTTCCTTTTGTGTTTGTGGTTGCTTTTCAATTTTAAGGGCACCTAGATGTTTAAAAATCCACATGCAATATTTAGTTCTTAGGTTACTAACTGAAATTCATGATTAGTGAGAAACTCATATGAAGGTCAAAAAACTGTGGCAGGGTTTGGGTTACTTGAATTTGTAAGTTATTAATTATAATAACAGAAGAAAATAATTATTAAGCACTTGTTGCCACACACTATTCTAAGCATTTACAATTACTATTTTATTTAGTCCCCCAAATCATAAGATATTTACAAATTTTGTCTCCATGTTACAAATGAGGAGACTGAAGCAGGGTGAAATTCATAACTATTTTAGTTTTAAATTGATGAAAAACTGAAATACTTTCTTGGGAACTGTAGCTTTTGAATGTAATTGCACTTTAAAAATATCTGTGTCATGAATGCCTACATTGCTTTTTTTTAAAATATGAATGAAAACTATACTGAAATTATTGGCAGGTAAAGGAAAATACTGGCAGGACTAAGTCCAGATTTTTGTTTTGTTTTGTTTTTACTTTGTTTTTAGTTTTGATTTCTACTGGATATTTCAGTGAAATCTCAGTCTAGAAAATTGACTAAGGAGAAAATAGAGAGAGAGAGAAAGATGATACTTGAAAAATCTGAAAAGTTGGTTGCCAATTAATCTGAGTCACATTTTGAATGAGGACAGAAAAATTGTCCAACACCAGGATGATGGATTATGCATAGGAAACTGGAATTGCATGAGAACCTGCAATATAGCACAGAACCTCGAATGTTAGGTTCATGAATCAAGGTAAACTAGAAGTGGTCAATAGGGAGATGGCAAGAGTGAACGTTGACGTTTTAGGACTCAATGAACTAAAGTGGACTGGAATGTGCAAATTTAACTCAGATGACCATTATATCTACTACTGTGGGCAAGAATGCCTTAGAAGAAATGGAGTAGCCTTCATAGTCAACAAAAGAGTCCAAAATGCAGTACTGGGTGCAATCTCAAAGCAACCGAATGATCTCTGTTCATTTCTAAGGCAAACCATTCAATACCACGTCAATCCAAGTCTATGCCCTGACCAGTAATGCTGAAGAAGCTGAAGTTGCACAGCTCTATGATGACCATTTAACTAACACCAAAAAGAAAAAGAGAAAAGATGTCCTTTTCATTATAGGGGACTAGAATGCAAAAGTAGGAAGTCAAGAGATACCTGGAGTAACAGGCAAGTTTGACCTTGAAAAAAAAATAAATGAAGCAGGGCAAAGGCAGAGTTTTGCCAAGAGAATTCACTGGTCATAGCAAACACCCTCTTCCAAAAACGCAAAAAAAGACTCTACACATGGACTTCCCCAGATGGTCAACACTGAAATCAGATTGATTATATTCTTTGCAGCCAAAGATGGAGAAGCTCTATACAGTCAGCAAAAACAAGACTGGGAGCTGACTGCAGCTCAGACCATGAACTCCTTATTGCCAAATTCAGACTTAAATTGAAGAAAGTAGGGAAAAACCACTAGACCATCCAGGTATGACCTAAATCAAATTCCTTAGGATTATACAGTGGAAGTGACAAATAGATTCATGTGATTAGATCTCATAGAGTGCCTGAAGAACTATGGATGGAGGTCCGTGACATTGTACAGGAGGCAGGGATCAAGAGAAAGAACTGCAAACAGGCAAAATGGTTGTCTGAGGAGGCCTTACAAATAGCTGAGAAAAGAGAAGTGAAAGGCAAAGGAGAAAAGGAAAGATATACCCATTTGAATGCAGAGTTCCGAAGAATAGCAAAGAGAGATAATAAAGTCTTCCTCAATTATCTATGCAAAGAAATAAAGGAAAACAATAGAATTGGAAAGACTAGAGATATCTTCAAGAAAATTAGAGATACGAAGGGAATACTTCATGCAAAGATGAGCATAATAAAGAACAGAAATGGTATGGCCCTAACAGAAGCAAATGCCATTAAGAAGAGATGGCAAGAATACACAGAAGAACTGTACAGAAAAGATCGTCATGACCCAGATAACCAAGATGATGTGATCACTCATCTAGAGCCAGACATCCTGGAATGCGAAGTCAAGTGGGCCTTAGGAAGCATCACTACAAAGAAAACCAGTGAAGGTGATGACATTCCAGCTGAGTTATTTCAAGTCCTAAAAGTTGATGCTGTTAAAGTGCTTCACTCAATATGTCAGCAAATTTGGAAAACTCAGCAGTGGCCACAGGACTGGAAAAGGTCAGTTTTCATTCCAATTCCAAAGAAAGGCAATGCCAAAGAATGCTCAAACTACCACATAATTGCGCTCATCTCACATGCTAGCAAAATAATGCTGAAAATTCTCCAAGCTAGGCTTCAACCATACGTGAACTGAGAACTTCCACATGTTCAAGCTGGATTTAGAAAAGGCAGATGAACTTGAGATCAAATTGCCAACATTCATTGGATCATAGAAAAAGCAAGAGAGCGCCAGAACAAATCTACTTCTGCTTGATTGACTATGTCAAAGCCTTTGACTGTGTGGATTTTCCACAACAAACTGTGAAAAATACTTAAAGAGATGGGAATACCAGACCACATTGCCTGCCCGCTGAGAAATCTGTATGCAGGTCAAGAAGCAACAGAACCAGACATGGAACAACAGACTGGTTCCAAATTGGGAAAGGAGTACATCAAGGCTGTATATTTTTACCCTGCTTATTTTTTTTAAGGCTGTATATTTTTACCCTGCTTATTTTTTTTTTCACCCTGCTTATTTAACTTGTATACAGAGTACATGATGCAAAATGCTGAGCTGGATGAAGCACAAGCTGGAATCAAGATGCAGAAGACACCATCCTTATGGCAGAAAGTGAAGAGAAACTAAAGAGCCTCTTGATGAAAATGAAAAAAGAGAGTGAAAAAGCTAGCTTAAAACTCAATATTAAGAAAACTAAGAACATGGCATCTGGTCCCATCACTTAATGAAAAATAGATGTGGAAGCAATGAAAACAGTGGTAATCTTTATTTTTTTAGGCTCCAAATCACTGCAGATGGTGACTGCAGCCATGAAATTAAAAGATACTTGCTCCTTGGAAGAAAAGCTTTGGCCAATCTAGACAGCATATTAGACAGAGACATTACTTTGCCGATAAAGGCCCATATAGTCAAAGCTATGATTTTTCCAGTAGTCATTTGTAGATGTGAGAGTTGGACCAAAAGGAAAGCTGAGGGCTGAATAACTGATAATTTTGAAGTGTGGTGCTGGAGAAGACTCTTGAGAGTCCCTTGGACAGCAAGGAGATCCAACCAGTCCATCCTAAAGGAGATCAGTCCTGAATATTCATTGGAAGGACTGATGCTGAATCTGAAGCTCCAGTAGTTTGGCCACCTGATGCAAAGAACTGACTCACTGGAAAAATCCTGATGATGGGAAAGATTGAAGGCAGGAGGAAAAGGGGATAACAGAGGATGAGATGGTTGGATGGCATCACCGGCTCGATGGACATGAGTTTGAGCAAGCTCCAGGAGTTGGTGATAGACAGGGAAGTCTGGTGTGCTGCAGTCCATGGGGTCATAAAGAGTCAGACACAACTTAGTGACTGAACTAAGGAGGACAGAGATGAGAAGGAGTCCCAGTGCAATATAAATGATGTGGAGAGGTGAGAATGTGTGAAAGGTCTGAGACAAAATGGTTTGTGCCAAAGAACACTTTCCTCTACATTCTATTTCTGCCTTTAACCACATTCACACCATCACCTCCAAAGCAGTGATATGAGATGCTGCTCCTTCAGAATCCAAGGATGTCTTCTTGAAACCATAAGGAAGGGCTTTGGCTGAATTCTTAGCCAAAAATGTTTGATTGTAAGAAGAATTCAAACAGTCATTGCCACAAGTTCCATTAACCTAATTTGTCAGGTTTGATGACTGAAATCAGTATTTGATCCAGTGTTTTAATTTATCACTGTATTATCTCGGTCGTGTTGTTGAATGTTCCTGTGAAACGCATGGTGTTGTTATTTCACCAGTAGAAGCACAAATTTTGTGCTTTTAAGCAGTGTGTAGACTGTGATTGAGCTAAGAATTGTATAATTTAGGACAAAGGAGGTTTTGTACAGGTCAAGTAGGAAACAGTTGACTATGGGGAGGTTGAGAGGGACCAGAAAGTCTCCTCTTGCTCATTCTATCTGCCACTGAACATTCCATAGATCCTCTTTTGGTTAAGGGTCTGTTTGGGAATGCTCAGAGTTAAATAGTATGTTGGGAAATGAGAAGAGGAAGAAATTAACATTAGCTGAACACCTTCGACTAGTTAGACCTAGGAACTGAGAATATCTTTCAGATCCTCACAACAGCCTGTAAAGGAAGTGGTGTTTCTCTGTGTTCGAGGTGAAGAAAAGAAATTTCATGATGAGGTTAAGTAACTTTTATGTTCATGCTGCTGTCAAGTAGCAGAGACATGATTCAAACTTGAGTCTTTTTGTATTCTGAGTTTACATACGCTTATATTAGCTTTAGAGCCATAATTTAAATAATTTATCAATCAGCTTAGCTACCTAGTAAAATCCAGTAAAAAATGATCATAGATAAGAAATGCATTTTTGGTCACTATGAGATAGAAAGTATATAAGAGACGGGGAGAAAGTGCCAGGATTGGTATTAAGTTTTCAGCCTTAGAAGAAGCTGCTAAGGATTTCCCTCCTTAAAAATATTCTAATCTTCTCTGGAATGCCAAGGCTTTCCAATTCAACTTTGGTTCATATTAATATGCAGGTACTATGGGTACACTATGTAAATGAACAAAAAATAACCCCATAGAAATAGGATAGATTACTAACAATTGTATACATTTTCCTGTATTTCTTTCTCCTCTTTTTTTCGTTACAGAAGTACACTTTCTTTCAAAATTATTTTTGTTGCCAGAACAAAGAACCAAATGAAACTGTTGAAATGATTCTAGCCCTGTAATGCTAGGAAAGATGCTCACCAACCTGTTCTGTTCTAGGAAGTGAGACAAATGTGTAACGTTTTGTCAGCCTAATTACCAAGTCCATTTAAACAGAACTCCCTGGGGAAGGTAGACTGGTAGACTTTGAATCTTTACAGTGTACAATTATCTTCACCCAGTCAGTGCATAAAATAAACAACCCTGTTTCTGGTTCTCCGTTCAAATTTTTTTTTTTTTAATGTTGTAAGAGATAAATATAGCATGTGAGCAAACATTGTTTGCTGCTAGGTTGTTCAAAAAATGTATTCACACCAACGATTGTTGGGATAATTATTAATGCTAAAAATATTTGAAGTTGCAGTGACTCTGCATTTGAAGTCTAGTATGTGTCATTTGTTTTATTCATGATAAACAGATCATTTAGTTGGAAAAATCCCATCTGCTTAGATATATCTCTTATTATTTATGAGAACCATGTTTAGGAATGCAGGCGGCACATGTGCATAATTAATCCTGAAGAGAATTAGACATTGTTTGATTCACAGCTGAATGCAATTAGCATTAGGAAGTTTACATATGTTGGCAATAACACAGATTAGCAACTAAAGTGCTTGTTAAAAAATTTAACCTGAGGCTGCTGGAGCAGACCTCTCTTAATGATGCTTTAAATGTTGTTGATGAAGTAATAATCAATTTTGTTTTATAAATAGTAAATCAAGAATTTAGGTCTAATTAGCAGCGCTACAGATCACTTCACTTACATATCAGATGTACTTGTGATGTGTGCTATGAACTTTCTCGGAGTCTTGTGTGCAAACAGTTGTTATGGGGAAGACATGCACCTTTCAGGGAAAAGAAAAAAAAAGGGGGGTATCATTCTCCAGAGTGAGGCCTTTTGGAAGGACTTCTCTGGAGATATTTATCAGAAGAGCTCTTTGTCTCTCTGCAGCTTCTAATTGCGGGAGAGAGAAACAACGCCCTTTTTTCGTGAGCAGAACCATTAGACAGCTTTACAGACTGTGAAAGAAGTCATCTAATGGGGAGGGAGGAGAGAATGTAAATGACGAAAATGAGGCCGAAAGTAAAATTAAGCTATAATTGTTTGCACTTCAACTTTAAGAAGTTCACCATTAATTAAAATGTTTCTGCACCACTCGCCACCAGACTGGCAAGAAGGAGGCAAGGCTGCCTATGAGAGCGTTCTGGAACCTTCAGGAAGGCAAGCAAGGCCTGTGAGGAGGGAACAAGCATTTCCATCTCCAGCACACAGAGGCGGTAGAGTCACCAGAATGCAGGGTGGCAACCTCACGCCGCATTCCTCTCACGGCCCTCAGTTTTGATTTTGGCTCTCCTTGTGCCTCGCTATAAATTCCTCTTGTACCTTTTCAGAATGAAGGGGGATAGGGACACCGTTTGTTTAGGAAACATTTACCCTGTTTCATGGAGTCTGTCTCACATTTCTTTTTTCCCATTTGAACAGCTCTGAAATTTAAGTGCATCTCACAATGATGACCATCCTAGAGTTCACTAGCAACTTTTTTCTTGAGCTGTTTTTTTCCATAAAATAATGCTGATAGCATCTTAGCTTCAATTAAGGATGGAACTGAATCTCTCTTCTGTGCCAGGCACTGTGCAAGGAATGAGGAATAACTGAGATGTAATATAATGTCAAAGGAATATAATAAAGTTAGGCACAATGAACATGCTTGAAATTGAACTTGCAGAATGGTCGCTGCAATTACTTAGTGGCTCAACAAGCATTTGAACATGGAATCTTGTACCAGTGTCATGCACTGTAACCCAGCATTGTTCTGGTGACTTTTCTGGATTGATGAGCAGTGTCAGTGGATGAATGTAGAGTGTAAGCTCTGTGGTGCAGTGAGTTTCTCCTGTTTGTTCACTGCAGCGTTCCTATCACTGAGAACAGTGGTTGGCACAGGGAGTCACTGGATAATTGCTCATTAAATGAAGAAGAAACCAGGCCAGGGGTTGGCTTTGCCCTGGGAGCAAAATAATTTTTACATCTATAAATTGGTTGAAAACAAAAATCAAAGGAATAATAATATTTCATGGCATACTAAAAGTGTAGGAAATTCAAAGTCCCGAGTACATAAAGTTTTATTGGCATGTGTCCACATTCATTCACATTTTCTCTGACTGTTCTCTTGCCACAAAGGCAAAGCTGAGTTGTAAAGGTGATCTTAGGACCTACAAAGCCTAAAATATTTACTATTTACGGAATAATAAGACACTGATATTTACAGAAAATGTTTGCTGACCCTGAGATGAGGCTATTGCTGTCAAAGAGAGAAGCTCTCAGGAGATCAAGTCCACCCCAGGAATTCTGTGTTCTCACCAATTCCTGCTCATGGAATCACCACTGGCTCCTCACCCTATCGGTTGAGGAAGCTTGAGGATCATCACTGCTGACATATTTGACGACAGGGAAGCTGAACTCCCTGTCCAAGCCCCCTCACACACATCCACTGCAATTGCCCCTTGACCTTCACAAAATTAAATCAATTCTGGCTCTCCTAATAGAAGTGCAGAAGCTGAATTGTATATTTAAAGCTTCATGATAATACCTCCTGGTACATAATCAAATTTGGTATAACTTGAATCCACTTGGCTTCTATCCAAGAAGAGCCATTATAGAAAGTACCAGCTGAATTTCATTATCAAAATACTGTGTGTTATGTGGTCTTCAGATATGAACCTGGGGAGTGTTATGATTTTAATTAAAGATATCAGTTCTGAAGGTCCTCTCATTCACGTCTGCTATGTGCGAGACGTTTTCATTGGCTGCTAGGAGTAAAATGATTATAAATGAATCCCAAAGTATGGACAGACAAGCAGGGGGCCAACACAGTCTGAGGGTATATGAGCTCAGGACAATGCTGCAAGTGAATCAGCTGTTCAAACGTGGCTCCCCTGGGCCTTGGTTCAGTCACTGACAGTACGTAGAAAGTAACCTTCAAAGGGAAGGCGCATAAGCATGCATAGAGGAAACGCATGTGTTCCCTGTAATCTCCCGAGTTCTCTTCCCTCTTGGACGTCTCAACAGCACAACCTGCTAGAGACAGGAGCTAATTCTTCGTGCAAACGGAGACACAAACTATCCAGTTATAGGCTTGCAAATGGCTAAGCGCCATCACAGTACCACATACTTATCACTCATAAATATTTTAGTATGAATTAGTAAGATCAGAATTCTCTATAAAAACATAGAGCAAAACAGGATTGCAAATGCAATTTTTGAAAATCTGGATCAAATATCAAAGTTGAGGGCACAGGGTGATATCAACAAACCAAATCTACAATCGTTTTTCTGGAAGCTGTTGGGTAAAGAAGAAGTACCTTGAAAATGATGCTAAAACTGGGAGGAAGAGCATTTGTTACAGAGACTACTAAGTCCTCAGTATGTATTTCTCCTTCTGCCTTATAGTTACACACACATGTGCACAGTTTTAGCAGCAATGTGTGAATATACTGGATACTTCTTTGCCTTCCTTATAGTTAAGTGTCTAAATTCTGGATAATGAGAAGCAAACAGAGGTAATGTTTGCAATTTCTATACGATACCCTTTAAAAGAAGCTTCTTCTTCTCCGTTGTGTCTTTTTCCCCCTTCCTGTATACAGTAACAAGGATCCAGTACTGCTAATCTATGGTATTAGTCTGCTAGGGCTGCGTAACAAAAGGCCAGAGGCTGAATGTCTTAAAGAGCAAAACTGTATTTTTTCACAATTTGGGAAGCTAGAAGTCCAAGATCAGGGTGCTGTCAGCTGTGGTTTCTGGTGAAACCTCTCTTTCTCACTTGTAGTTAGTTGCCCTCTCACCTTTGTGCACAGAAAGAAAGAGAGCTCTCTGGTGTCTTTTCCTCTTTTTTAAAGGGTGCTAGTCCTATGGGATTAAAGCCCTTTCTTATTTAACCTCTACTACCTCTTTTTAGGGGACTTCCCTGGTGCTCAGAGGGTAAAGAATCTGCCTGCAGTGTAGGAGGCCCTGGGTTTGATCCTTGGGTCGGAAACATCCCCTGGAGAAAGGAATGGCAATCCACTCCAATATTGTTGCCGGGAAAATTCCACAGACAGAGAAGCCTGGCAGGTTATAGTCCATGGGGTTGCAAAGGGTCAGACATGACTGAAAGGTCAACAAAGGGTCAACACACACACACCTCCTTTTAGGGGGCTTCCCAGGTGGCACAGTGGTAAAGAATCTGCCTGCTAATGCAGAAGACACAGGTTTGATCCCTGGGTTGGAAGATCCCTGGAGGAGGAAATGGCAACCCACTCCAGTATTGTTGCCTAGGAAATCCCATGGACAGAGGAGCCTGGTGAGCTACAGTCCATGGGGTCACAGTCAGAAATGTGAGTGACTGAGGATGCACGGGGGCACCTCCTTTTAGGCCCAGTCTCCAAATGCAATTGCATTAGGGGTTAGACATTCAACATGGGATTTGGGGGAAGAATACTAGTCAGTCCATAGGAGCCAGCTTTGAGTCCCCTGGCTGATAGTGGAGCACTGTGATGGAAAACATCTGGGTCCTAAATGATTTCTTCACATAGAAATAGAGGTGTGTAACCTTTCTGGACCACTCACCCTTCTCAGGACTGTAATGTCTCAGCCACTGGGTTCACGGCTGTGTTTGTCACAGCAGCTGTATCCTAACAGAGTGTGAAAGAAAAGAGCCGAAAGGATCTTTCTGTTACTTTACAGCTCTCCTGGGAGAAAAAACAGAACAGGTCATCCATTATCTTTTCTGAATCTCTTTTTGAATGTCTTTTAACGCCTTTTAATCCTAATCTAATTATATTTGAATAGGAAAATGCTTAGAAATCCTAGTCTCATCTTCTGTATAACAACTCTTTGTGTAATCTGTTGCAGTCGAATTAGTTTTGGTCCTAATTTGTGATAGATATGGCGCTATCAAAGGTATAAATTCAGATATTTATATTAATTACATTTCCTGCCAAGTTCATGTTGTCAACTTGAACGACAGCACTCATTTTTTAAAGTAGATATGTCTGTTAAAAAAAACACAATAGTTTTTGGTGAAACTAAAGGACTTCATGAAAACTTCTATAGAATCCTTAGAAAAGTTACTAGGTGTCTTTTTGAAATAATAGAATGTTCTAAAATTAGGTTATGGTGGTGGTTGAGTAATTCTATGGACATACTAAAAACCACTGAACTGTATTCTTCAAATGGGTAAATTATGTATATGTATATGAGAAAGCTAAGTGAAAAATTCTACTGCTTTTAAATTATATTTCAAGAATAAAAGTGCATGAAGAGCACTAAGAAAGCCAAGTCAGTCTTTGCTTTGTTATACAATTATCCTAGTGGAGACAAACTGCTCTGTGTGTCTAAAAGAAGGAATACTGAAGGGGCCCTCCAGCATGCACGGGAGCTGGACTGAAGGCCCACGTTTCCCTCCAGAAGTCACTGGGTTAAACAGGGAGACTCCAGAAGACGAGACACATGTAGTGATGGTGGTCTTGGAACCTATACAGTCTATATGCTCTGCCTTGAGATGGGTCCCTCATAGTGTGGACACAGCACATACACACTCCCACAAACGCCCACTCACATATACACATACCCACACATCTTGTTTCTTTCCCTAGGTTTTTTCCTTGTTTTATTAAAAAATGGAGATAGACATTTAACTAAATAGTTTTGTCAAGCCAAATGAATTAATTGGTCCCTTTTATAATTTTTTATGAATAAGTGAAAGTCTTTGTTTTGGGGGTAATCTTAGGGTCCTAAGCAATAATTCAGTTGTAGGCAATGTTCAGAATCATCTTTTTTAACCTCAGTATCTAGTTAGTCCTCACCTGCACTTTCATTCCTTTTCATTAGAGTATTAGTGAAACTCAGCCTTGAAGCATCTCATAAAGTTTCATAATTTTCACATTTCACTTTAAGCTTAATTCCTTTTCTTACATCTTCCCTAGGTCTAGAGAACAGCAAGTCATTATTTTTCTATGCTGCTCTTGAATGGTGGGTAGTTAGACCATTCTCTTAGCCTAATAATCTTGTTCCTTTGCTTAAACTTTCCTTTATAGCTTCTATTTCTCAACCCTTTAACAACTCTCATTGAGGTCCTCGGTTGATATAAATAGTCATTTTCACTTTTTTTCCTCTGCATGATTATTTGAAATAGTATTTCTAAGAAAAAAATTAACATAACTTTAAATGGTTTTACACTGTGCATATTACAAGGTCTAAAGAAATACACTCCCAAGATTCAAAAAGACTAGTGATTACTTTTGAAAACTTAGACTCAACTAAGTAGCTCCAGAAAATGGGATAAAATAAAAGATGTAGGTATTATTTGTCAGAACAAAAAGATTTGCCGTGATAATTACAATTTGGCAAGTCTATTGTGAGGCCCCTGGGTGGAGAGAGAAACCCTACAGCCTATATGGGATAATAGAAACATGAGCAATAAGCAGCATGGGATATTAGAGGGAGAAAAAAATCGCTCAAAAAACTAAAGTCCTCCTTTCTTTAACAAAATTACAAAATTGGTGGGTGAAGGAAAAGTATTTAGTTTAATGCACCTGGTCAGCCATAAAGCTTTCAATAAAGTTTTACCTCGAAATGCAATTCCAATTATCTTATGAATAAAGAAGAATAACTTTTGAGACAACTAAAACCTTTTACCTAATAAAGTGCCTACCAAAGCTTTTGAAGTCTAATATCAGGCACAATAATATGAAAAGTGGCCTTCTTTACTGTTTAGAGAACAGGGGAGACACGTGGCATACCTCCAGGCTACTTCTCCCTGTTGACCTTACCCTCAAATACCAGGGCTGTAGTCTCTGATGGGGTGGGAGTTGGGGAAAGCACCAGAAATGTGACAGTCCAGGATATTTAGTGTTTTGGAGGGTAGAGCTAATGCAGGGTGCAGGGGTCACATGATTCATGAAACCATACCAGCTCCCTTCCCTGGCACCCCCAGAGTGTCATGCCGACAGCCAATCTTGCACCCACATGCCCACCCCCGAGGGATATAGAGTAGTCTCCCCTGGAGAACATAAATCAGTTCAGTTCAGTTCATTTCAGTCGCTCAGTCGTGTCTGACTCTGCGACCCCAGGGACTGTAGCACACCAGGCCTCCCTGTCCATCATCAACTCCCGTTTACTCAAACTCATGCCCATTGAGTCAGTGATGCCATCCATTTATCTCACCCTCTGTTGTCCCCTTCTCCTCTTGCCTTCCCAGCATCAGGGTCTTTTCAAATGAGTCAGTTCTTTGCATCAGGTGGCCAAAGTATTGGAGTTTCAGCTTCAACATCAGTCCTTCCAATGAACATTCAGGACTGATTTCCTTTAGGATGGACATAAATAAACTCCAATAAAAAAGGACCTATAGACTCTGACATTTAAAGATTCTTGCATGTAAATATGTATGTTGAAAATCTTTCCAGTATACTGGGAGATGCCATCCAGTTTTTCTTTTTCAATTTGTAAACGTACTTTACTCTTCAGTTTGAATGAACAGCCAAGGAACTTCAAATATTGAAGAGTCTCCAACTATGAAATATAGAGTGACATAAATAAGGAGAATAAACTGGGAGAAAAAGAGAGACAACATAAAGCACCAAGTAAAACTTAAAAAATATATATATATATAAACTATTATTACTATCCTGATTGATGAGAGAAGATATCACATCTGGAAGAAACAGGATATTATTATGAAAAGAAATAATCAAACAATACCACCTAACTATTAGAATTTAAAATATGATTACTGGAAAATATTCTCAGAAGGTTTGGAAAAGAGTGTCAAAGAAATGCTCAAAGAGGAAAAATGAGACAAATACTATAGGAGAGGAAGTAGAGAATATATCTAAGAGATTAAAAAAAACAAATACAGAAATAAGGAATGGTGGTAAAAGTCCAGGTTGAGTCCTAAGATCTTCTTAAAGCATAGAAGTAACTCATGAAGAAATGCTTAGGAATAAGACATTATATTGAAATTCTTAAGAGCAACCCCAATTTCCAGATGACTGTAACTCAGTGCCTACATAATTTCTTTATGAAGTGGTTTCAAAGTTATCAATCACATACGAAAGCAGAAAAAAAAGACATTCTCATATGGTCAATAAGTAAAATGAATAAACGTGTTTCCTATGCACTCTTTCTTAGGAAAGTGCTAGATGTGCTTTAGAAATTCAAGAGAAAAAAATCAAGTGTTCAAGTACAGGAAACCAGCAGTGGTAGAGATCAATATGTCAGCTCTGCACCACCTAGAAAGAATGTGGGAGAGCTACCATATGACCCTGCAGTCCTACTCCTGAGCATATATGCAGAGAAAACGGGATTTGAAAGGATACATGCACCCTAATGTTCATTGCAGCATTGTTTACAATATCCAAGACATGGAAGCAACCTAAATGTCCATCAGCAGAGGAATGGATAAACAAGATGTGTTACATACACACACACACACACACACACACACACACTCTGGACTATTATTCGGCCATTAAAAAGAATGAAATAATGCCATTTGCAGCAACATGGGTGGCCCTAGAGAGTAAAGTAAGTCACACTGAGTGAACTAAATCAGGCAGAGAAGGAGAAATATCATATGACGTCCCTTATATGTGGAATCCAAAAGGAAATGATGCAAATGAACTTATTTATAAAACAGATTCACAGACTTAGAAAATGAACATGTGGTTGCCAGGGGGAAGGGATAGTTAGGGAGTTTGGGAAGGTTATGTACACACTGCTATAAAATGGTTAACCAACAAGGACCTATTATACAGCACATGGAATTCTGCTTAATGCTGTGTGGCAGCTTGGAAGGAAAGGGAGTTTGGGGGAGGCTAATGGTATGTATATGTATGACTGAATACATGTGTATGTATGACTGAACCCCCTCATTGTCCACCTGAAACTATCACAACATTGTTAATTGACTATACTCCAATATAAACTAAAAAGTTTATAAGAAAAAAAGAATGTGGGTTAGAGAGAGAGGTGGAGGGCTCGTTGGGGAATGGGGGTGCGATAGAACTGCTTAGTGTTCTAGTATGTTTCAACACTTAGAAAAATATTAATAAGCCTTTGGTATATTTTTGGAGTATTTTATTTTAATAAATTTAGTTTATAAACTACTTCACACCAAACATAAATGAAAAATAGTTATTGAAAAAGAAGCAAGGAAATAATGATTTAATATTAATTCCAGAAAAAAACAACAATCTTTATTAGAAAAAAATTGTAATCAAAAGTCATTTTTTTTGGCCCCAGAGTGAAAAACTACTTGTGTAACAATAGTTGTATAAACACTGACTGTTGCCTTAACCAGAAAATTATAATTTTACTATATTGAGAGATTGGGAGAGATCATAAGAGGAGGTGAATTTTATATTTCCAAATCAAAAAGTCAATTTACTATTTCCATAATTATTAAATTGAGAAATGGCCATGTTATTTATGGAGATAGACATGAATACAGGAATATATGTATTCTGGTGTGTGTATATATGTGTATGATATACAATATAAATGTTGGATATACTTGTATGTATATCATACATATACATGGGAGCTTCAGGAGAAGCACCTTTAGGCACCGAAAGTGGTTATGTTTATAGAGCAGAATAATTAGGAGTTAGAGTAAGGACTGTTGGCTTGTGTGTTGTAAGCCTTTTAGTACTACATGCATTTATTATTTTCAGAGAGTTGAAGAAAATTAAAATCATAAATAGTGAAAGGAATAAGTCAGTTTAGAAGATTATATTGAGTTTTCAATTCAGTCAAACTAACTGAATAGGAAAAGTCATTACCTTTTTCTTCTGACAAGTAAGTATTTTATTTTATTTTTTTTAATGTTTCTGGGAACTGGCCATTAAGTAGAACCTCCTGGACAAATTAAGACTTACTTGCAGTTACAATAGTTACATAGATTAGGTCACAATTTGTAAAGTGCTCTTTATAAATATGATATCATTTTATTAGTTTATATGCACAGAATTTAATATGTTTAACTTGGTTTCCTCGAGTGATTTTGTCTGGCATATAAAGAAATATAAGTCTCAGTTTAAAAAGTTAAAACCACATAAAACCTCTGACAGTATTAGAGACATATATTGTTTATCTGAAGCTTTATGTCTTTATATTTTATGGCTTCACAGCTCTACCAAGACTTTCGTCTTCAAATTTTCTTCCTCCTTTTTGAATCCTGCTCCTTTTTGCCCACACAGCAACTCTAAATTTCTCCCAGGCTCTCAGGATTCTTTCAGACCTCATGTAGCTACTGAGGGCAATTATGGCTAAAAGACTAAGCTGAAAGGAGCTTCGAGAAATTCTGCAAAGCACTAGTCACTGTAAACTCTGAAAGGCGCTGTTGGCTCTCGACCTCATGAAGATAAACTTCCCAGAAATAGTCTGAGTTGAATATGGACCAAAGCTGGTAGGCATTCAGTATGGACTTGATGTCTGCAGGAGTTGAAGAGGAAAAAAAAAAAAGAGTAAACAGTCACTCAACTTTGGTCAAAGATGAGAATTTTCACCAAGAATTGTATCATACAGTAGGAAATCTAAGTACACACAAGCAGCTGCTCTATTCTCAAAAACCAACAGAGAAAAACATCAAACTGGTTATCTGGCAAATGTAGTAAAATAATAACCAAAAATTTGGCTCAGCTCTTTTACTTTACAGTTTTGTTGCATTCTCAGTTCAAACATTGTAAAAATAAACTGCTTCGCCTCGACTTTTGGAAATTCCTGTTTCCATGTTATTTTTGATGACTTAAAAGGGAGCATACCATTCTGAATTTCACGGTGACCGATGTGTTTGTACCACGAAGAGACTTTTATTTGAGGAAGCAGCCAAAAGCAATTAAGGAAGACTGTATTCATCCCTGCAGAATATACCCTGCTAAACTAATTGGAACATTATACACTACAATCTTGGCAAAATGTACCAACTATGAAGAGATGTCAACATCTTAATAATTCTGTGATGGCCATAGGAGGACAAACAGTTGTTGTTGACAAGCGTTTGATCTTCATAAGTCTGCTGCTGTGACAAACTACAAACTATATTTTATCCTCTACTTCTGTGATCCTTCACCCAGATAAGAACCAACATCTGGCATCTTTTCAAATTTTCTTTCTTTTTTTTTTTTCCTTTTACATCAGTGGCAAAAGTTAAAAAGGTAACATGAAAAGAAAGATGAAACAGGAATACCGTTCAAATTGAAGGACTGTAGTTTCAAGTTTCAATCCCGTATCAAAACATCTCCGCCTTATCTTCTTTTCCAGTCATCACAAATGATGAGTATAAAGAGATACACAAACATCAGTACAATGCTGTGTGTGTACTGCAATCCAAAAATCACAGTTACAAAATTATACCTGACATATCAAAAACCGACAGTCACATCCTCAAGATTTCCTTCTCTCGTTCCCATGGACCTTCTTGATTAATAAATCTGACACATAAAAAGCATCTATATGACTAAAGTGCCAGTTACTGGAAAGACCGTTTTGATCTATTTCTCAACTTTTAGAAGAAATATTCTCTTTTTCATGAATACAGGATCCGTTCACTCACTGCCAGCTTTCAAATGACCACCTCTTGAAGTTTAATTTTAAGTTTTAAATAAATATTGTATGCATGCAGAATAATTACGATACTCTTGAGAGACACTGTATAATGACATTGATTCTTTTTTATCTGAAAATGCCAAGCCCTTAAGGCAGCAAAGTCTGCGTTTGCCACAGATGTGGGAAGGTTCATTCCATGTGTTAAATTTCAGAAGGGGCATGTGTGGCACTTTCATTAAAACACTAGCGGTATTTCCTGAGTAAACTCCGATTTTCATGACTTTAAAACTTCTTTCCGTAAGACTCATCTGGTCTAAGCTACAGAAAGGAACTCAGTGGCCTTCAATATATACATATATATAATATATATATATGTAAATATATAGAGAGAGAACATTCATTTTATATTAAATCAACAAAATGTTTCTTCATTCTGAAAACAAATGAGTCTAATAAAATTTAGCTTGTGGATATATGAAAATCCTCTTGACAGTAATCCATCATGTTGCATAGGATTTCATAAATGATACCTGCATGTTACTCTTTAAAGACTGAAATATTTGTTAAGCTTGTGTCTTTATTTGGTGTCACAGTTCTCTGTGAAACTCCTTAGATATTATAATGAATCTTTTTCACATATTTAGAAACATGATGAAAATAAGGCCAGGGTCAGAGATAGATAGCAGCATTATGTCCTATTTTCCATTTTTTCTGTGGGGGATACCTTGAAAATTAGATTTTATTTAAATATAGCCACACTTATAATGTAGCAGCCTTATGTGTAACATTCAGAAAGGATCATTCTATATTAAGAATATATCCAGGTTTATGAACCTGTTTAAATATGTTGATTCATCAAAGTATTTTGGTAAAATCAGACAAAAAGCTTTGTCAAAAAAATGCCAACTTCTTAGCAGTTATTTGACATACAGCTTTCTCAGGTGTTATTTTGGTCCGCAGTTTATCGGGGCAGATTCCTTCTAAGGCATCAGCAAGTCTCAATGCTCTGCATTCAACATGTTTCTAAAGCTGACTGTTGCCCATCAACTCCAGCCTACCATCCTGGCCCAGCTTGACTGTCAGTCACCTGAACCATTGTTGTTGCTCCAAATGGTCTTCCTGCTCCCAAACTGACTCCTGGTAACATTACAGTCATTTTTAAAAAACAGAAGTTAATTTTTAAAAAACAGAAGTCAGATAGTTTCATCTCTATTCACAACCCTCCAGTGGATCCAGATGATCCTTAGACTAGAATGAAACCCGTATTACTCTCTATCCCCACTCAACTTCTCCACTGCCTCCACCCTTGGCATATTTTCCAACTCATACCCCACCATTTCTCCTTCCCTCACTCTGCTCTGCTCAAGACAACATTTACTTCCTTCAGTGAGCAAAGTTGCTTGCCTCAAGGTCTTTGAATTTGCTGATCCTTCTGGCTTCAATAGTTTTCCCCTGTGTTTTTCATGACTTTCCTTCAAAAAAGAATTTTTCCCTGAACATCCTTTTCAAAATGCTACTTACTCTTCACTCTGTTTCCTTCTTCTGCTTTCTTTTTTTTTCATTGTGCTTATAAACATTGGAAAGAAGGTTACATATTTATTTGTGCTTGTATTTACAGTGAGTCTTGACCACTGCCACCACCATGAGGCCTGGGACTTTGTCTTGTTTGTTGCTAAATTTCTAGAAGATAAATAGCACCTAAACAATGAAAATAATGGAATGGATATGTGAGTGAAAGTAAAGGAAGTAAATGGCCAATCTTTGATTTGATATATTTTTGTATTTTTATTTTCAGACGTATTAGATTGGTCTATATGTGAACACTTAGCTAGAGACTTATTTGTCCATGTCCATGGGTGCTGGCATATATCTACCCAAATTTCTGATTGCCACGTTGGAATTTCTCTGCTACACCTATGAAACTTGCCACAGGTGCTTCTTTAAACTTTCTCTATGGTGGCATAATATATGTGTCTACGAATCAAACATTGCAAAGCATGGACATAATGTCTTTAGTGCAAAACTTCTGATTCTGCTCTTTTCCTCTGAGCCCCGCAATTATATATGCAACTGATGTATGAGCTCATTTCATGTACGTCTTGGAGGCACATCAATTTCAAATGTCCAAAACTGAACTCATTATTTCTCCTTAGACATTTCTGTTCCTGTATTTCTTATTTTAGTAAATGTACCACAATCTAACAAATAACCAAGTCAAAAACATGAGTCACCCTATAATCTGAATCCTTTCCTCTCCCTCCCCATCCCCAACCTCAAGTCACTTTACCTTGGAGCTTCTCACCTTCTTTTGAGCTTCCCAGTTGCTGGCTTAACTGAGGACCTCATCTTCTGGGCTTTAGTAGCTTTCTGTAAACTGTTATCTTTAACTCTGATTCTCTTCTGATATTCACTGATATTTACTGTAAGCAGAACATTCATGTTTATGTTTGTTGCTGTGGTTTAGTTGCTAAGGCCTGTCTAACTCTCTGTGACCCCATGGACTGGGGTTCAGCCCACCAGGCTCCTCTGTCCATGGGATTTCCCAGGCAAGAATACTGGAGTGGGTTGCCATTTCCTTCTCCAGGGGATCTTCCCCATCCAAGGATCGAACCCAGTCTGCTGCATTGGCAGGCATACTGTGGAGCCAACTGGGAAGACCATTGTGCTTCCTTGCTGCTGACTTAACTGAAGACCTCATCTTCTCGGTTTGGTAGCTATCTGTCTTTAAATCTGATTCTCTTCTGATATTCACTAATATTTACTGTAAACATAGCAGTCATGCTTATGTTTACTATCTGTATATACCATGGTTTTAAAAATGCAAAACCATTTGTATTACTCACCTGCTTTGAACTCCTTTGTCTTCTCAGAGCTTGTAAGTCCAAATTAGTTAGCTTGGCTTTATGTTTCTATATTTCTCACAATTTTGCTAATCAACCTTCTGTCCTATAGAACTTACTACTCTCTCTTTTTTGTATGTAACTATATAATAATAGTTCCTATTACATTGAATTATGATTACAAAATTTGTGTGCCTCTCTAAACTGTCAACTATGAACAACTTATAACTAGGTAGCATATTTTACTATTATAATGTCTGGTAACATTGAGTAAATATTTGCTGAGTCAATAAACAAATAAATGAATGTATATTCTTTCTTCATGTACTTCAGTGAGTTGGATTTTTTGGCAAGTGATAAAAATATACACTTTTAAAGTTATTTATAAATCAAATGCATATAAAATCAAAATTGTTTTTTTAAAAGATAAACACACTATTATCACTCATATTCAAATTTTCTACATGTATATTTTTTTTCTTTTGGACATTCTTTTCTTTCTAATCGTCTATCCATTTAGTTAATGCTGATTATAATTAATTGTTTTGATCTTCATGCAGATGTCACATGGACATTTATAGATATTCCATTATAATTAAATATACATTACTGGACATTTAGAGCATGCCACCATTTTTTAATAAAGCTTGTATCTGTGGTCTACTGCTGGTGAAATGACCCAATGATACATCAGAACAGTAGTTTGTAATTTTGATAGAGAACATACTTGACTTTCAAGTTTTTAAATCAAGGCCCTTTTCCAGTTGGTTGAATGCTAAATGCATTGCACAGATTCTCTTTACATATAAGAGTATTATTGATTGTCATAGGCAGATTTAAGTGTAGTGCTAAGGGCAGCCTAACTAGATTAAATCTGTAATTAATACCCAGGCATATATTTAAAAATTTTTGTTAAACTGCTTTTGGAAAATTTAAAGTAATAATTAAAAATAAGTTTTAATCCACTATCAAGTAACTTTTATTTCTAACTTGACCTTTCTTTCTGTCTTTTAAAAGTAGTTTCATCTCCTTGATATCATGAAAAAGACTTATTTAGTATTTGTTCAAAAACTCTTTATGTGTTCTATCTCAAGATTTCCCATCAATAACTCAGATGGGCCTGAAGTCCCGTAGAGGTATTCAGCATTTCACATTTTAACCACAGAGACTTGACTCATGTCTGCTTTATATATTGAGATCTGTTTAAGATTTATTTGGGGAAACTAAATAAAGTTTCAGGCCATTACTCTACTATGTGAGAATGTTTTTAGTCATTATTTCACAAAATTTTGGAAGGAGTATATTGGCTTGTTGTAAATATGCATTTCATATTATAAAGTCATTTTTTTATGAATAAGTTCAATTAAGTCACTCAGTCGTGTCCGACTCTTTGAGACCCATGTAGCGTCTCTTTTTTTAATATAAATTTATTTATTTTAATTGGAGGTTAATTACAATATTGTACTGGTTTTGCCAACATCAACATGAATCCACCGCAGGTATACACGTGTTCCCCATCCTAAACCTCCCTCCCTCCTCCCTCCCCGTACCCTCCCTCTGGGTTGTCTCATGCTTGGGGCCATGTGACGTCTCTTTACCTTCTCTGCTCTAGAACCCTTCAGTGCTCTAGTGACCACTCACTTTGAGTGGTCTCGTTTGATACTGAGTCTAAATAATAGTAAGAGTTTTTATATATGTTATAAACATAAATTATATATAAAATTTGTTTATCTTTCTACCTACTTATTACCTATACATTATATAAATGAAAGATATGCTCATTCTACTTTTTAGAGGATCTGTTTGTTTATACCTCAGGGAGTGGTCTGTGATAGAAAGAGCAGGGGTTCTGAAGTTAAACTTAGATACAGTTGCATGTGTACATGTTCCTCTTGTGTGGTTTTGGACAGTTCATCTAATTTCCCTGAGTGCTTGTTCACCCAAAAAAAGTGACAGTAAAGTATTCTTGTGGTCATTAAATTGGTTAATCTATGTTTTGACTCTGTTATGGTCAAGGTATGAGTTATTGGCAGATTAAGTTGGTGAAGTCATTGTGAAGGTGATATAGCTGTGGGGCCAAATTATAGTGCAGAGGGCTTGTCTCACTGGAGCATGGTTGGAGAGCATACAGATGTTTGCATTTGTTGATCCAAGTATTAAGCACATGATTAAGACAGAAAGAGAAAGTCATACAGCTTCAGGACAAGCTTAGTACTTTAATATCCACAAATATTTCTTTCTGAATATAGGATGCTTGAATTGTATATTTATTTCTGTAAAATTAACCCACCAAAATGGCTACAAGTAAAAATTTACTAGCTTTTCTTAAAATAAAAGGCCAACTTAAACAAAACAAAACAAAACAAAAACTTGGCATGTTTGATTCAATATATAATTTTCTGCAAACCTGGAGAACAACCTTCACAAATTTATTTAATTTATCTAAGTTTTGTTGAAACTGGAACGTTGACAAGGTCTTACTCCCAGGTGCCTAGAGGGACTTTTCTGAAACTGTGAAGACAGATATTTATATTTATAACAGTAAGTGTGAAATCTCCAGTGTTGTTTTTTTTTTTTTTTCTTCCAAGATTTTGAGCCTAGTCCCAGGTTGATCTGCAGAGCTTAGTTCCTGAAATAAAATTGCCCATAGAAATACTTATTGATACAGAAGAACATTTGAGGATAAAGATAGAAATCAGTCATCAGCTAGAGGTTAGGCTCAGTTTTAGACCTATCTTTCCAACTTCAATGATTCTCTCTTCTTAGGTGTCCAGGGCCCACATCAAACTCTCCCCCGCACAAATATTTCCTCAATTAGCACTATACAATGTGCTGTTTTATACTCACTTACACTACATCCCCACCTCCATCATTCTCCTGAGACTAATTTTAATGGATTGTGTTTGCTATTAATACTAGGAATAACTAATGTCTGAATTACTTGATATTATTTCTTTCTCAACTAATGTAGTTAGTCATAATGAATCTCCACAAGAAAATGGCCAGTGTTTCCAGTTTTAGTTTTCATTGGAAAACATAATTTAGAGCAAGCCAAAAATTTGAGAAGAAAGGCCTTTTACAGCAAATCCACCATCTACTGGATTCAGTCAATTTTGAAATAAGAACAGGTGACATTCTTCCCATGTTCCTCACATCTTCTATTGTAGAGAATCAATGGGCTATCTATTTCTCTAGCTTACCACCTCCCCTTAAATACAGCCAGTGGTCTATGAAAGTCTCAGCCAGAAAAAGGATGAGCAGTTAAATATTTAAGTCATGACAAGGGGGCATAATTTTATTTTGGGGATTTGTCTTCAAAGATCATTTAGGTACATGTAATGTTTGAAGGCTTTATGAGGGACTAAATGATTTATAACTTTATGCTTTCTCCATGTGGAAATACAACCTTAAAAACACTCATCCTAAAAAAATTGCTATTATTTCTCCAGTGGAGCCCTAGTTATCCCTGTTAACTCATGAAAGAATCAAGTCAACTTGGTTACTTGAACAAAGATTATTTAATGTCATGAAGTTTTACTATTAATCAAGATGTTTGTCACATCACATTTTAGTCCACTAAGAATTTAGAAAAACTGAACAACTGTTTCCTAAGACCTGTCTATTTTTGTTGTAATTCCAAAGCATCAAAATCTTTTTGAAATAGTATCTGTATAATTCATCAGAGGAGAGTTAAGAGGAAATATGGAAGTTCTTCTAAAAATAGAGTTATGGCTTATCTGCTACATTCACTTTCACTTTTAAAAGTAGAGATATGTTGAAAATGGAGTAAACACTAGAATTAGATAGGCCTGGTGTTAAATAATATATTTTCTATTTAATAGTTGTGTGAACTTGGAAAGGTTACATTCAACTTCTGAGCTTACTTCCCCATCTGTAAAATGGAAATATAAATCACTATTTCTTAGGAGTTTCCAGGGGCACTGAAGGTGATAATGTGCCTGGAATGTGGTAAACAACTTATAAATGTCAGTTTCTTCCCTCACCCCCCCAGTCTAATGTTAATTAATTGACTGCTGCTGCAGCTAAGTCGCTTCAGTCGTGTCCGACTCTGTGCGACCCCATAGATGGCAGCCCACCAGGCTCCCCCATCCCTGGGATTCTCCAGGCAAGAACACTGGAGTGGGTTGCCATTTCCTTATCCAGTGCATAAAAGTGAAAAGTGAAAGGGAAGTCGCTCAGTTGTGTCCAACTCTTCGAGACCCCATGGACTATAGCCTACCAGGCTCCTCCATCAATGGGATTTTCCAGGCAAGAGTACTGGAGTGGGGTGCCATTGCGTTCTCCGAATTAATTGACAACTAAGTATATTTATGTTTAAATATGCAAAAGAGTCTAATGATTTTCAGTTACAAGTTGAAATCACAATTCATAAATTATTTTATAGCCAATTTAATATCAATCAAAATATTCTAACAGTTAGATCCCCACGTTGACAAGATTTTATTTTAGGTGTCGTCTAAACTATTACATAGGATATGTATGAAAAAAATATCCTGAAATTTATGTTAGCTCAATTCAGATGTCTTTATGCTGCAACTGCCTCCATTTTTGCCTTTTCTCTGGAAACCTAGGTTTCCTTCTAGGAAACCTAGAAGGATTCCTTGGCGATAGTCATTGCCATTATTTTCATCCTCTCCACTGGAATCATCCTCTGTATTAATTACTTAAGACATGTACTCATCTTTCTATTGTGCCCCAAACTCTTCTATGGCTTTCCACTAGCAGATGATCAGAGTCAAACCCTCCACTTGTCGTTCTAAAATGTGGTTTCTCAGCCTTCCCTTTTTTTTTGGCTGTGACATACAGGATCTTAGTTCCCAGACTAGGGATCAAACCAGTGCCCCCTGCAATGGAAGTGTGAAGTCTTAACAAGTGGACCTCTAGAGAAGTTCATGGAGAAGGCAATGGCACCCCACTCCAGTACTCTTGCCTGGAAAATCCCATGGACGGAGGAGCCTGGTGGGCTGCAGTCCATGGGGTCGCTAAGAGTCGGACACAACTGAGCGACTTCACTTTCACTTTTCACTTTTATGCACTGGAGAAGGAAATGGCAACCCACTCCAGTGTTCTTGCCTGGAGAATCCCAGGGACGGGGGAACCTGGTGAGCTGCCGTCTATGGGGTCGCACAGAGTCGGACACGACTGAAGCGACTTAGCAGCAGCAGCAGCAGGGAAGTTCAATTTCCCTTTTCTATCTAACTCACCCAGTACTCATGTTCTCCCATATAGACAAATAAATAGCCAAACACCTACACTAACCACTCACAGTGCAGCAAAGTCAAAACATGCTTTTATTCTCACAACCATTGTACACGCAGTTCCTTTGGTATAAATGTCTACTTTTGCATTCCTTCCCAGTTCCATTTCTTGTTCATGACAAAAGTACTCAAGGTCATTTAAAGGTTACTTCTCAGAGAAGTTCTGTGTGCTATGAAGGCCAAGCAAGCTCTCAAGCCAACCCTTTTATAGATAACAACTATAAATTTTGGACACAATATTAAAAACAAAACAAAACAAACATAATTACCTGAAGGCATTGAGAGCAACCAAAAGCAGGAAATATCTGACGGACTGACATGTAGTGGGGAGGGGATAGCACCCAGGGAGATTTTTATATTTATGACTTCCAGCCAGAGAACGGGTTCTAGTGTGTACTGTGGAGGTGCTAAAATTCTGATAGAAAACCCACAATTGTTGTGTTTTAAAGAACTAGAATAAAGAATTTGTGGCAACCATAGGCAGTTAAAAGTGAAGAAGAATCCAGGAAAAGAAAGAGCCAGAGAAGAAACCCAGATTGTCTGTGTAGGTACTGCCAAGACCTCTCACTGAACCCCAGTTTATTCACTGGATAGAATCATGCAATCCAAGCTAAATTGGAAGGAATAGAACTGATATTTGAACTGCTGCCCAAGAGACTGAGTTAACAATTTCAGTGCAACCAAGTAAGCTGCAAAAAAAAAAAAAAGAAGAAAAAAGGACAAAAATATATCTATACTTAGGGGAGTATAATCAAATCCAGAATGTCCAAAGCATAATCTTACAGTAGCCAGGATATAATGCAAAAATACAATTCGCAAAAGAAAAGACATACCACAAAGACTGAATCTGAGAAAACTCATATGTGATTTTAAATTAGTAGTCAAAATACTGTTCAGTACATAAAAGCTACGTCTGCATGCATGCAAAGTTACTTCAGTAGTGTCTGACTCTGTAAGACCCTGTGTACTGTAGCCCACCAGGCTCCTCTGTCCATGTGATTCTCCAGGCAAGACCACTGGCATGGGTTGCCATGTCCTCCTCAAAAGCTATGTCTACAGTGAATTAAATTTAGAAAGTTCTGCAGTAGATATAAATTATTTGAAAAGAACCAAATGGGAAAACCATATAAAAATATGTGAAATCAGTTAGGCTTTTCTAGAAAGCTTATTTAGATTCCCATCTTTTAGTTAAAATTCAGTTCAGTTTAGTTGCTCAGTCATGTCCAACTCTTAGCGACCCCATGGACTGCAGCACGCCAGGCCTCCTTGTCCACCACCAACTCCTAGAGTTTACTCAAACTCATGCCCGTTGAGTCAGTGATGCCGTCCAACTATCTCATCCTCTGTTGTCCCCTTCTCCTCCCACCTTCAATCTTTCCCTGCATCGGGGTCTTTTCAAATGAGTCAGTTCTTCTCATCAGATGGCTAAAGTATTGGAGTTTCAGATTCAACATTAGTCCTTCCAATGAACACCCAGGACTGATCTCCTTTAGGATGGACTGGCTGGATCTCCTTGTAGTCCAAGGGACTCTCAAGAGGCTTCTCCAACACCACAATTAAAAAGCATCAATTCTTCAGTGCTCAGCTTTCTTTATGGTCCAACTCTCACATCCATAAATGACTACTGGAAAAACCATAGCCTTAACTAGACAGACCTTTGTTGACAAAGTAATGTCTCTGCTTTTTAATATGCTGTCTAGGTTGGTCATAACTTTTCTTCCAAGGAGCAAGCATCTTTTAATTTCAGGGATGTAGTGATTTTAGAGCCGCAAAAAATAAAGTCTGCCACTGTTTCTCCATTTATTTGCCGTGAAGTGATGGGACCAGATGCCATGATCTTCATTTTCTGAATGTTAAGCTTTAAGCCAACTTTTTCACTCTCCTCTTTCACTTTCATCAAGAGGCTCTTTAGTTCTTCTTCACTTTCTGTCATAAGGATGGTATCATGTGCATATCTGAGGTTTTTGATATTTCTCCCAGCAATCTTGATTCCAGCTTGTGCTTTATCCAGCCCAGCGTTTCTCATGATGTACTCTGCATATAAGTTAAATAAGCAGGGTGATAATATACAGCCTTTATATAGTCCTTTTCCTATTTGGAGCCAGTCTGTTGTTCCATGTCCAGTTCTAACTGTTCCTTCCTGACCTGTATACCAATTTCTCAAGAAGGAGGTCAGGTGGTCTGGTATTCCCATCTCTTTCAGAATTTTCCAGGGTTATTGTGAACCCCACAGTCAAAGGCTTTGGCATAGTCAGTAAAGCAGAAATAGATGTTTTTCTGGAACTCTCTTGTTTTTTTGATGATCCAGCAGATGTTGTCAATTTGATCTCTGGTTCCTCTGCCTTTTCTAAAACCAGCTTGAACATCTGGAAGTTCATGGTTCACGTATTTTTGAAGCCTGGCTTGGAGAATTTTGAGCATTAATTTCCTAGCATGTGAGATGAGTGCAATTGTGCAATAGTTAAAATTAACCTTCTCCTAGTCATAGATATTTGCACTTCTGATGTAGCAATTTGTGGTCTATTATCTATGATTTATTTATATAAATCTCTCCCTATTGTACATTTCTGGCATCATTCATTCAAACTATCTTCCAGCAAGAGAAACCTAGAATGAACTCTCTGAATCACAACATTGTGAATCAAGCAGACCTATGTTTGAATTATTCCTCCAACACTCTTAACCCATCCAAGGCTTACTTTCCACATCTGTAAAACCACAAAAGTAAATGGACTTTGAAAATTGGATAAGACAATGTATACAAAACACTTAGCACACTTATTCTATAGAAGGTTACTGACCAACCACTATGGATTGGGCATTCTGCTTGGTATTAGAGATAGACTATTCATGAGGACATGTAAGATCCCTACCTTTTTAAAAAATTTTATTTTATTGAAGTATAGTTGATTTGTTGTTATTCAGTCACTCAGTTGCATCTGACTCTGTTGCAACCCTATAGACTGCAGCCTGCCAGACTCCTTTGTTCCTGGAATTTCCCAGGCAAGAATACTGGAGTGGGTTGCTATTTCTTTCTCCAGGTGATCTCAACCCAGGGATCAAACCCACATCTTTTGCATTGCAGGCAGATTTTTTACCACTGAGCCACCAGGGAAGACCATAGTTGATTTACAGTGTTGTGTTGATTTCTGCTGAACAGCAGTAATTCAGTTTTACATATATATATGTACATATATACATATACACACATTAGTTTTCATATTGTTTTCCATTATGATTTATCACCGGATACCAAAACAGTTTCCTGTATTTGGTAGGGAAATACAGTAGGTCCTTATTGTTTATCCATCCCATATATAACAGTTTGCATCTGCCAAACTATCTTCTTTAAATTTATACGTGAGAGAGGGAGAGAGACATTAAACAGGTGAAAAAATTACTCTATTTCATAAATCCTATGAAGGAAATAAATAGATACTAACTGGATGAAATGACCAACTTCAATAGTTGTTCAATGAATGGTGGTTATTGCACTAATATAATATCATTTTTGTTGTTTCCCACAACACTACACCCATGCTTTTAGAAAGTATATGCTTAATGAACACTTATTAAATTTGCTGAGGTTTAATTTGCATTAGATTCATCTTACAATAATGTGGGGAAGAAAGGAATATGGGTTACATGTTGGTCATGTCCATAACTAAGCCCCCTACCACAAGGCCACATGTGCCATACGCTACTCTTTCCCTTTAGAAGGAGAAAGTATTTGTTTAAAAGCAATGTAATAAATTCAGTAATTAAATCTAAAAGAACTGAGATGTGGTGCTCAAGGGAGTGACAAATTTGAACGTGACTAGCCAGACTGTCCTAGTGGGAGGCTTCAGCAGCTAATCTAGGGAGGGAAATTTGTTGTTAAAAGCAAACATTAGAATATAATAACTAAACAAGTGGTTTGGCATGCGGTGCATTAATTGTGCTAATTGTAGGTTAAGAAGAGGTAGATCTCATACTGCTAAATGTTGATTACAAACTGGAAATTACTGCATAGAAATTGCATTTCTGTGCTTAAGGAGTTTTGCTTCTGTTTAAATCTGGGTGCGGGATAGAAAGCATGGCTAGAAAAACAATTAAGTTCTTTTGTGACACCAGACCCCTTAGGGAGAGTTTTAGGAAGACTGCTGTGATTAAGCCCTTAGGACACAGTTTCAAAAAACCTCTCTCCAGTTGAGGTCTCAAGCATTCATCTCTACCCCACCCCAAAACACACAGCACATGTACACTCAGACTCACAAACAGGGACTTTTTTTTAATGCCATGCCCAGAGCCTCTGCATTGTTGGCTATAAACTAGCCACACATGAAGAAACATAACAAACAGTGCTAATGTTTGTTTTCTTTTGAACAGCACCAATTTAGAAACACCACTGAATTTTCTCTGCCTTATTTTTGTTAAGGTCACTATGACACACTCTGTCTAAAAAGGATTTTTGTTTGTTTGTTGCTTCTTGTTTGCTTTTTCTTTAGTGGCTAGATGATATTCAGAAAACTTACAGTAAGTCTCTGTAACTAGAGACTAAAACTTTAAAATGGTCTGTGTAAGTTTCTTGCGAGTTTTCAAGCGTCCTTTTCTGCTCTCTGGTTCACATACATTCCTATTGTTCTAAGGGTTAAAAACTGCACTATCACAATGACAAGCTTTATTACTCAGTCAAAGTAAATGGATCACCACATCACCTTTCAGAAATGTTCTTCCTTAAGCTATTAAAACATTCCATGCCCTTAGATGACAACAATTTCTCTGCCTTTTGAAATTTCCTTTCTATCCTGCAGAGTTCATAGAGATATGCTTGGTTAAAATCAACTTATATAAAACTATGCACTGTAAATTCTGACACTTCTGTTTGAATCTCTTTTCAAACACTTGTCTTTGCTCACCATAATAGATGTCAGTTCTTCTGATGTAGTTCAAGCATGAGCTTCATATGAAGACTCAGCTATGTCTATTGCATTTCTGAAGCTACTACTCACTGAAGTTTTGTGCTGTTTGACATCAAAGATAGGCAAGAATCACCTGCTGAGTTCACATGCATGGAGCAAAACATCTTCAAATCACTTTTGCTAGACAAAAGTTTTTTTTTTTTTTTTAATATTAAGCTTTCACTATCATGGACTTAAAGGCAAATGCAGTCCTCGTTAAAGTTGCAACATTGTATTATTAAAATATGCATTGGAAACTCTGAAATTAGCTAATTTTTAAACTGAAGATAATTTTTGTCTTTGCCTCAGATTTTAATTTTGCTGCAAAGAATTTAATATTATTCAGACATTTAAAATGTGACTTTTATTTAATATGTAGTTATTTTTACTCAAAGGTAAAAGTGCTTAAAATATTCTCAAACCAAAGGAGATTTTCTACTATTTCTAGCTTTAATAGATGTCTTTGACATCAATTTAAGAGATAGTCCCATTCAAAATAAATCCTGTATATAGAGTATTTGAAAACTACAGAATTTTATTTTAAAAAACTCTGATTTAAGAGTTACTGAAATAATACATTTATATCTTTTGGAAGGAAACTATAGCAGCAATATTTTTTTAATTTTTACAAAGCAATGTAATTTAGTGTTTCTCTCCTTAAATATCAATATTGTCTTATGACAGGATGAAAACAATGTTATTAAAAAGATGTGAATATGAAAATTATGTTTTTCTTGTCTGTGATATTCTGGATGACGGTTTTAAAATTTGAACTTCAATTAACCATTAATTAACCTCAACAGAAAACTAAGTGAATGATGCTAAAAATGAGGCAGGCACACAAGCTTACTCAGGGAAAGGTCCTTTTGGTAATTGCTTTTTATATGTTACTAGTTTTCAAAGTTTGGCTTTCAAAGGACAATAATATTTCAGAGCTTTGGGAGGATATCATAACATCTATAAATTTTTATTTGCCATATTTAGAATGTACCTTAAATGCATATCGTTTAAAAGAATAGAATTTACCATTAATACAAAAAAACTGAAATAATATAACTTTTGAAAGAAGTGACTAGATTGTTTTACTTTGCCGTGGGTCAGAATTTGGAAATTCCTGTTTTTTTGTTTGTTTTCTTGTTTTTCATTTCGTGTGTGTATGTGTGTTTAACCTAATCCGGATATGCTCTGTGCACATCATGGTCACATGTAACATTCAGCTGAAAATGGTGGTAAAGAGTTTGGATACTGCACAAGGACAGATAAGAAATATGCAGAGAATTTTTTCCAGTCTGCAAAGAGAATTCAGTGGAGAAAGATAGAGATTGAATATCATGTCAGTGTAATCCTTTAGCTAACTAGTCAACCAGAGAATGGCCACTCAGGTCTAGAGTATCTTTGCTTTTCTTTATTGCTGTCACATTTTGAATTATCTTTCTATGCTGTAAAAGAGAGAAGCTCTTATTAGAGAAATGTTCTCAGTTTTAGATCCCAAAAAGGGTATGGTTGGATTTTTAACCAAGGTTATTACAGAGCAAATACAAGAAAGAAAACACCAGAAGAATTGCCACATGGCACTTGAGTTCTATTTTAATTTTCTCAAGTCACAATTAGTAAATATACTGAAATTAATTTGTGTTTTTGACAAACTGCTGCTCATCAAAATCTAAGTTCGTTGCTTCTTTCTGGGTACCCGACATACTAGCGTTTCCTTTGGAGTTACCTGTGCTCACATTACTGAGTTCTAACCAGTGGAGTGCGACCAAAAGTCATGTGAGCTACTTTCAGACCCATGTCTGGTGCAAAATCCTCCCTTGAATTTCTTCCCCATAGTCTTCTCTGCTTCCAGCTTGAGAGGCGTGGGTTGAAAATTAAAGAGCCTCTGGCAATCTGGGTTCCTGAATGAGCACATGGAAGAGAACCACCCCTTGGATATATTTATCCAGCGCAATAGTGACACAAATCTGAAATAGAACTCTATTGTGTTTGCCCCAGTATACACTTTGAGTTCTGCTTGTTATAAAGGGTTGTCTGCTGTAGACATACAGGTTGAGGTCTAGTTGTGACAAGACTTAGCCAACCTATAAGCTACAATACTGAAATTTATTTTGAAATTATCTAGCACACTTTTATTTTTTTGAATAATAAAAGTGTGTCTTTTGTACTGCACTGTCCATAAAACTTTATCCATCAGGTAAGTCCTCTCCTGAGAAAAATGGAATCTAAGACAAGATAACACTCCGCTGGTCATAACTGCCACCGTCACTAAACATCTCCTCTGACAAACTTGCTACTTAGATGAACCGGAGAGATGAATATGTAGAAATACAGGACTAAGATGAATATATATATATATATATATATAATTTGACTGCTATATATATATAGCAGTCAAATTTGGTAACTGATATACAGATAGATTCTCCCTCAGTATTTCTGAGGGAGTCGTCAGAGAAAGTTCCTCCTTCTCTTACTATCGCTGTATAAAAACCACCCCAAAACTTAATTGCCTAAGATAGCCATTTTATTGTTATGCTTATATATTATGTGGATCTGGAATTTGAACAGTCATAGAAGGAATGACATTTTTAAGTCCTTTAATACATTTTCTAGAAAACAGAATGCAAGTATTTGAATGGTAGTCATCATTACTAATAAACATGAGTGAGGCAGTTTGCCTCAGGGAAATCAATCTAGGAAGAGATGGATACACTTACAACCAATATACCTAATAAAAACAATATAAGATTGCCATCAGTTAACACAGATTATCAATCACTTTCAACTATGCAGTAACAATATAAAGAAAATACTACAAATTCATAAGTCTGTCTCTCATCCATGTTTTCCATGTACCTGCTACAAGGATCTGATCCGTATGCCATCCTGTGTCTAAAATCTAGTATGATGAATTCAAAATTGCTTAGCATACAGAGTCTTAGCATACACTTGGTGATCTTATATTCTGCCTTCTGCTTCATCTCTTACTGGTCCTCTTACCCTTTCATTTCACATTGCAACCTTGCAGTACAGTTAGTACTATGCCAGGTCCTTTGCTTGGGATATTTTCTACTCCCATCATTTCTCTCTTTTCTCACAATCTTTTCTAATGAAACTTCTGCTCTGTACCACTCAGGTCAGCTTATATAATATTCTCACCACCTCTATTCTTATGATATCTTGTGGTATTTCTACCAGAGCAGTCCTCATTGAGTATAGAATCTTCCACTATAGACCATAAGCTCCCAGAGACAAAGTTCTATTCTTCTATTTCTTTTTGTTAAAAAAAAATATTTACAATCTTTAAAATCAGGGAGGGGAAGTGAAGAAATTTTATACATGTACATTTTTCTGGGTACAAGACAGTTTGTGATTAAACTTGATTTAACAGAAGTAGGCACCACTGAAGTGTATCTAAGAAAGCTGAACTTACTTAATATACTTGTTTTTTTTGTCGTACAAGGTCTGCTTTGAAAATGTTGGCATAAAAATAATCTATGTTTAGAAATATGACTATGCAGGACATTGGAAATTTTTGAAAGTTTAGTGAAAGTGAATTAAATGATCTGTATTCATATACATGTTAAAGATTTATTTAGTGAAGCAGATACTTTCAATTCCTGATGTTTAACAATAATGATATTAATATGCACACATTTAAAGTGCATTATTTTTATTATATCAATTTAATTGGCCACTTGGCTCTGTGTTCTGGGAATCTCTTGTGCTTAATCACTCAATTGTGTCTAACTCTTTGTGACCCCATGGACTGTAGCCTGCCAGGCTCCTCTGTTCATGTGATTTTTAAGGCAAGAATACTGGAGTGAGTTGACATTTCCTTCTCCAGTGAATCTTCTCAACTCAGGGATTGAACTCTCATTTTCTATGTCTCCTCTTTTGTAGGTGGATTCCCTACCTGCTAAACCACCAGGGAAGCTCAAAATCTCTTATTAATAGATATGTGCAATTTAAACTTAAGTGGATAGTACACTTGTTAAATGGTGTATATTCTCGATGATGAGAATGTGTGTGTTTGGTCACTCAGTTGTGTCTTTATGACCCCATGGGCCATAGTCCACCAGCTCCCTCTGCCCATTGATTTTCCAAGCAAGAATACTGGAGTGGGTTGGCATTTCCTTCTCCAGGGGGTCTTCTTGAGCCACGGATAGAAATTACAATTCCTGCATCTCCTGTATTGGCCGACATATTCTGTGATGAAAATAATAGAAGCTTAATGGGGAGGGAGGAGGGAAGAGGATGTGTTCCTCAGGATGAGGAACACATGTATACCTGTGGTGGATTCATTTTGATATATGACAAAACCAATACAATATTGTAAAGTTAAAAAATAAATTAAAAAAAAAGAAAAGAATAGAAGCTTAAACTGTTGAGTGATTATTTTGTTGCAGGCAGAGTACCTATTCTCGTATAATGATGTGTTTCTGTAACACAAAGTAGGTCAAGGGTGGATTAGCAAATAGGGAAATTGTAACTGGTATAAAGAATAGATTCCATTTGTTCATATGTGATTTTTTGTCATATTAATATTTTACACTACAGATGACATTAGCAAAATATAAAGTAAACTAAGTAGAACTGCCAGCAAAATGAATACTTATTGGTGTGTTTTTTATTTAGTTTATTGGGAGAAGGCAATGGCACCCCACTCCAGTACTCTTGCCTGGAAAATCCCATGGATGGAGGAGCCTGGAAGGCTATAGTCCATGGGGTCGCTGAGGGTCGGACACAGCTGAGTGACTTCACTTTCACTTTTCACTTTCATGCATTGAAGAAGGAAATGGCAACCCACTCCAGTGTTCTTGCCTGGAGAATCCCAGGGACAGGGGAGCCTGGTGGGCTGCCATCTATGGGGTCGCACAGAGTCAGACTTAGCAGCAGCAGCAGCAGAGGGTACATTTGTATCTAATTAGGGCTTTTATTGTGTGTGTCAGCCATGTGGAAAAAGAGTTGCTAAGACATTGAGTGGCTCACGCTTACTCATATTTTTCTATAAGGTTAATTATACTGAATGCAAAGGTTTTCCAGAATGCTTAATTCACTTTTAATCAAATGCCTAAACTTCACATCCACTGTTTTATTTTCACATGACCGATAAATATAAAAAGTAAGAACTACAAAAGTGAATATCTACAACAAATATATTAAGAATTTTGTAATATTTTGTTTTTAAATACATTTTGTATTAAGTAGATATTTGGTATTCTTTGAAATGATTATCACTGAAAAGTAAATTAAAACATGTCCGGGTATTCTATTTTAGATTTCACAGGAGAGATTTAACTGAAATAGTTATTTCATAATCACATACCTATGAAAAAGGTATAGTATTCTAAGTCACTCTGAGATTCATCATTTAAATAAAAATACACAGATACAATTTTAATTTATCTCCTTGCTTTGGTCAGGTTCTATATTTTATATTATTGCTTGGTTTTTATGCAGTTCAAATGTACTGGGGAATGCAATATTTAACAATAATTTGTTTATTGCATATTTTTTTGATGATGCAAGAAGCGGGGGTAGTGATTTTGTTCTCATGTGACCAAGAATGTGAAGGAAATAGGAATCAATCTACTCAAACACAAGAGAAAGCACAATGTTTGTTCTGTTGTTGTTCAGCCACTAAGTCATATCTGACTCTTTGTGACCGCATGGACTGCAGCATGCCAGGCTCCTGGGTCCTCCACTATCTCCTGGAGTTTGCTCAAATTGATGTCCATTGAATTGGTAATGCTATTTAACCATCTTATCCTCTGCTGCCACCTTCTCCTTTTGCTTTTGCTTTCCCAGCACCAATGTCTTTTCCAATGATTTGGCTCTTCATATCAGGAGGCCAAAGTATTAGAGCTTCAACTTCAGCATCAGTCCTTCCAATGAATATTCAGGGTTGATTTCCTTTAGGATTGACTGGCTTGATCTCCTTGCAGTCCGAGGGACTCTCAGGAGTCTCTTCTAGCACCACAGTTTGAAAGCACCAATTCTTTAGCATTCAGCCTTCTTTATGATCCAAGTTTCACATCTGTACATGGCTACTGGAAAATCCATAACTGACTGTATTGACCTTTGTCAGCAAAGTGGTATCTCTGCTTGTTAATATACTGTCTAGGTTTGTCATAGCTCTCCTTCCAGGGACCAAACATCTTTAATTTTGTGGCTGCAGTCACCATCCACAATGATTTTGGAGTCCAAGGAAATAAAATCTGTCACTTTTCCCACTTTTTCCTCTTGTATTTGCCATGAAGTGATGGGAATGGATGCCATGATCTTCTTTTTTTAATGTTGAGTTTCAAGCCAGCTTTTTCACTCTCCTCGTTTACCCTCATAAAAAGGCTCTTCGTTCCTCTTCACTTTCTGCCATTAGAGTGGTATAATCTGCATATCTGAGGTTGTTGATATTTCTCTTGGCCCTCTTGTTTCCAACTTGTGATTCATCCAGCCCGGCATTTCATGGGGTGACAATATCCAGCCTTGTTGTACTCTTTTTCCAATTTTGAACTAGTCAGTTGTTCCATTTCCAGTTTTAACTGTTGCTTCTTGACCCGCAGCAGTTAGACCTGACATTGTTGGCTCCAAACATGCCGAGTGACTGTCTCTGAACCAATCATTGCAGCAAAAAGAACAGTATATACCGATTTACTTAACCTGATGAGGTTCTCCTCTACCAAATGGACTCAGAATGGAAGGGTGGTTCCCTAAAGAGATGAACTGCTAAGTAGATGAAAATATGATCATCCTCATTTGTAATAAGAGAAACACTAGTTAAAACTAGAGATATAATTTCTCAGCTATCAGATTGTCAAAACTCCCAAAGTTTGAGAGTAAGGTTACAAAGAATCAGAACTGTCATATGTTGCTAGTCAGAGTACAAATGATTAGAATTTTGTGGACTCAGCATTATCTTAAATAATTATATGTGTCATTAGACCTAAAAATTTCACCCCTAAGGAATCTATCCCAACTACATACTTTTGCAAAAAGAAAACAGTATAGGAAATAATACAAATGTCAATTAGTAGTAGTCTGATTAAATTATAGTCTGTGGGCACAATGTAGTGATCATTAAAAAAGAGTGAAAAAGATGTCTATGTACTGATATGGAATGATATTTGGTACTATTATTAGAGGAAAACTCAAAGTAGAAACACTTTTGGGTTAAATACAGAATATATCTATTATAATTGCCTTTGCTTTTTTTTGTTTTTTGTAACAAACAGTTGAATGGTAAGCCAGAAAGTGGTCACTTATGGGGAAGGGGGTTGACATGGTAGAGAGAATAGCCATGACTTCAGTCTTTACTGATTTATTGTTTTACATTGTTTTGATTTTTAGACTATACACAAACCTAAGAATTGAAGACAAACTGAGACAAATAAGTCTAACTGTATCTTGAACTGGTAACATAATCACAAAGAGAGAAAAAAAGAATCTTTAAAGTGTCATTTAAATAGAATGTTCTTACTCTATCACTGAATGAGTTATTTTCTAAAGAGAAAAAAGGATTCTAAGAAATCTTTGATTTTACTCAGTAGTGAAAGTGTGAATACAGTTAAAGCAGACATGGCAAAAATGTCTACAATTATCAAACATGGGCTATATTATGAATACTCATTGTAATATTTCTTCACTTTTTCTGTATACTTGAAATTTTTCATAATAAAATGTTGGAAGCAAATTATGACCATTAACTAGGCCAAGAATTTTTGAGACATTTTGTGGGTTACCATTTTCTTCCAAAGTAGATATTTGTACAAAGTAGAATAAAATATTCTCATACCACATTCCTCAAAACCTAGAAGAAAATCTAAGCAACTACTTTCTGTCCTGAAAATATGGAAAGACTTAAAACTACAAAACTGTAAATAATAGGATTTAAAGGTAATTTATTATTTGAATATGTAAAAATTAAAGATTTATCATCAATGAAAGGCATGGTAAAAGAAAAATGATAACATACTTAAAATATCAAAAGCAACAAATTATTAATGCCCAGATTATTAGGAATACCCAGCATTCAAGAAATAAAATAAAAAGAAAACCGAGAAAGTAATACCTTACAGGAGATGAAACCCAAAAGATGTTCATAATTATTAGAAATCATTAGAAATCATTTTTTGTATGCTTATTTCCATCTCTATACCTTGTGTGGTAAAATGTCTGTTGAGATCATTTGCCCATTTTTAATTCAGTTATTTGTTTTCTTATTGATAATTTTAAGAGTTATTTTTATATTTTGCATACCAGTCTTTTATCAGTTGTGTCTTTTTAAATAATTTTTAATTGGAGGATAATTCTTTTACAAGTAATTACTCCAATATGTGGTTTGTCTTCTCTGTTGACATTAACTTTTGCAGAGTAGTAGTTTTTAATTTTAATAAAGTCCAGTTTATCAGTTATTTGTTTCATGGAATATGCTTTTGGTATTGTATCCAAAATATCACCATACCCAAGGTCATCTAGGTTTTCTCCAATGTTATCTTCTGGGGGTATTAATTTTGCATTTTACATTTAGGTCTGTGATCCATTTTGAGTTGATTTTTGTAACTGGGATAAAGTCTGTGTCTAGAGTCATCTTTTCTGTATATGTGGGTATCCACTTGTTCCACCACCATTTATTGAATAGACTATCTTTTCTCCTTTGTCAAAGATTGGTTGACTATAGTTACACGGGGATATTTCTGGGCTGTTTTTCTGTTCTACTGATCTGTTTTGTTTTTTTTTTTTTCACCAGTACCACACTGTCCTGATAACTGTAGCTTTGTAGTAAGTCTTAAAGTCTGACAGTGTCAGCCCTACAACTTTAATCTTCTCCTTCAACTTCATTATTCCATATACTGTGAAATAAACAGGTTTTTTCTTTTTCTTTCTTAGGATGGCTAAGTAGCTGGGAGTTTCCATTCTGTCTCATGAAAGGTACAGCTGGCTGTAGTTGGGTCTGTTCCTTCCCCTAGGTCTGTTGATGTTGTTAGTCGCTCAGTCATGTCTGACTTTGCAGCCCCATGGACTGCAGATTCTCCAGGCAAAAATATTGCAGTGGTTTGTCATTTCCTTCTCCAAGGGATCTTCCCAACCCAGGGATCAAATCCATGTCTCCTGTTTGATAGGCAGATTCTTTACTACTGAACCGCCTGGGAAGCTCCCTAGGTTTATTAGGCTCAAATAAAACCAGCTGATTAGAATTGGTTTACTGGTTTCTTCTGAGGGCAGACCTTATTAAGAACATAGTGCTCTGGATTATTTCAAGATGGTTCCTTTTCCTTTGCCTGCTGAAAGTATGAGGAAGATTTTTCTTAGATATATGCTGGGAAAAGTAGTTGAGTTCCCAGATATAAAAATAATAAAAGTATGAGGATCCCTCCCTGATTGGATTCCCCTAGAGTTTTTAACACCCAAGAGTTGACCACTGTAAAACTCCAGCAATTTGTTTGCTACAGTCCTGCGTTTCCTACTCCAGTACTGTTTTCCATGGAGGTCTCATCTTGTGAGTTTCTGCTCTGGTAAGTCGTGATTCGCTGTATCTACATGTCTCTCTTAATTTCATAGGCAGCAGTTTCCTTGTGATCTCACTTCTCTTATGGACCTTAGAAGGGTTGAGTTGTTGATTTTTGTTTGGCTTTTTAGC
The DNA here is from genome assembly GCF_032452875.1 of Bos javanicus. Taxonomy (NCBI): domain Eukaryota; kingdom Metazoa; phylum Chordata; class Mammalia; order Artiodactyla; family Bovidae; genus Bos; species Bos javanicus. Next base: position 53,849,974 of record NC_083871.1, read on the forward strand.
TGTTGTTAGAATGGAGGTAAAAACTTCCAGTTTCCTTATGTGAACAACTGGAAGCCCATGTTCTATTTTTTAAGCCAAGTGGTGGGTACAGATGAGTTTATTGTGTTCTTTTATGGATTGTACTTATGTTTTATAAATTTGGGGATATATATTATATATTTCACAATCATATTTTATCAGTAGTAAATGATATATTTATTCAGAGAATCTTTATTGGATAAAAATTGAAGTCATCAGTGTATTATTTTAAATGGATTAAAATGAACATTTTCTCATTGTCTTACTCCTCAAACTTTCAGCCACATTTTACCTGACTTGTGTTAATACTGAAAAACAGGCCTCATTGTATACTTAGATTCCATGTGTGGCTCCGCTTCTAATCACTCTGATTTAGTTCTTCTGTGGTAAAAAAGCATGGGTCTAGAAGTCACCTACTTAAAACTCCGCCAACTTTTAGGATTCTGTAAAAAAGTTGTCTTTCAGATTTGAAAATGAGTCATATGGCAATGATTGTTGATTAAAAACATGCACAAATTAAATGCTTTCAGAACAATTTCCTTTGTGTCCCTTTAAATAATCAACCCCCCTTCCTAATGTGGCTATATTGAAGAGTACTTTTTTCTTTTCATGCCTCAAATCCTGTTTTAAAAGGTTTCTTGTTTGGGAAACCTGGTCCACTGTTTCCTACCATGTTTAAATTTAACCCATAGCCAAGTACAGTTTTTCTCTCCTGATTAAAAAAAAAAATGTGATTTCTGTGTGAATTTGTGTGTCTGTCTCTATGATACAATTTCTATAAAGCAGAGGTTAGTGTTCATCTTAAAAAATTCAATGCTTATGGAATGAAATGAATTTTACATTTATTTTACTAGGTGAAGTGTCTTACATTCAGCCATTTTTAGAGCTTTGATTGGTGGATTTCTTTATTAGAAGACATCTATCAAATTCCTTTTCCAGCTCCATGTGAATAAATAGTCGACAAGTATCCTTCATTTACACACAATTTGGGTTGTGTGGATTGGCACACTTTTTCTCCATGAACAAGGTGGCTTACATAGACCACATGAGAGAGTTCCTTGAAGTGCAGGCACACTTGCGGAGGTCCTGCTCCATTGCCTCAGGCAATGGCAGTATACTTATTTATTTATTTTCAAACCATAGCCTCACAAAAAGCCTGCTGAAGCCTATCGCAACCCGCTTTAGCAAAGAGACGTTGCTCACAGAGGGAAAGCAAATTCTCTGTGGTTCAAATCTGCAGATATCTTGGTCTTACAAAATCATACAGATTGTCTCCTGGCTGTGTCTTCTTTTCCTCCTGGTGTGCAACTTTTAGTCCCTTGGGAATAAGAAGGAAAGTTTTGTGGGAATGTTTTTGGAAATGCATTCTTATTCTTTCAGAGAACCCCAAATGCATTCAGGTTGATGACAGATTTCTGTGTGAAGAGCAGAACTTATTTTATAATGTCATAGGGACTCACTGTGATTGGCACTTCCCATTTCTGAGCGCAACCTCTATCCCTAGGGACTAATTTTCTTCTTTCTCTCCGGTGGTGCCTCGGCCTCTAACAAAGGATTTAGCCTCTGCATAAATATTTTTGCTTATTATTATTTTCACAGAGAAATTTTAAATTAAGTGACTCAATGTGGAATAAATGATGTATTTGATTATAAAATACCAGAACGTGTTCTCTGTTTTCCCCCATCAACACTCACTCAAAGAGACTCATCTATTTTCATAACTTTAATTATCACCTCTACAAAAGTTTGTGTCCTTTCTCCTAACTCTGATTCTCTCTCCTGAACTTGTTTTCCCTTCTGAGGAATCTCTAGTTCAATTTATTGTATTATTACTTTTTACTCCTCTTGGATGATAATGCTGTCACTTTAAACTGAGTATCTACAGACCCTAACTCATGGTCTCTCTCCTGCCCACTTCTAATCAGTTCTCACCCTACACCATGATCAGTTGTACCATTATTTTCCTTATTATCACAGCTGTCTTAAATGATATCATTATTTCTTGTCAGTTCCTCCATTAATTTGTCCCTCTTATCTAGCCTTGCTTTCTTCTCACTCACAGGATTATGGTTTAAGCTTTCTCTATCTCCTTCGGAGTAAGCTTACAACTTTTCCAGTGGATTCCAAACCCTGTTTTTTCTGGGCTCTGGGCCAGTGTGTGAAAAAGTGGAAGAGGCAGGTGGTGCAGTTAGTGGCGGCAGAGGCCTGGCTGAGAGCAGACTTGAGTGATCATATTATAAGGCCATTTGCAGGATTCTCTACTTTATATCATCTGGTGGTTATAGCCATTCCCAGCTACTACTTACAGTCAAAATAAAGGATAAAGTTGATTTTTTAAGACATTCCTATTCCTGGTGAGAAAAGAGAAGAGTTGCGAGAATTGAATCATCATTAGTAGATCTCTATTGCCTACTACATTAAGTCTAGACATTGTTTCCATCAATTTACAGCTTTGGATAATCAAGTTCATCTAACACATCCAAACCTATTTCTAGAAACTTTTCAAAATGTATTTTCTACCAAATCAAGTCAGTCTCCTTAATGTCCCATATGATATTCAAGTTTTCATCTTCATACCTATTCACACTTCTTTTCCCAGAATACCCTAATATTTTTTATCCACCAAAATATATCATATTTAACCTTTGTCCAGTTCTAGAGTTTCTTGTCTAATTAAACTTTCTTCATTTATTATGTCCAATATTAATCTTTATATTAATTAACAGAATGGGATACCATTCTGTTAGCCTGTGTCACATACTCAACACTGTTTTTCATGCAGTCATTCTGTGGATATTTACTGAGAATATCATACAAGATTTTGAGTCTCTACAATCAAAGATACAGTTCTGGTTCTCAAGGAGCTGTCTCTGATGAGGAGAGAGATGTTAAAGAAAAGAAACATAATGAAGTCAGTTCTCCTTCTCAGGGTCATAAAACTATTTATAGAAATACTTGCTCAGTAATTAAATAGTAAATTAAATCATTTTTCCAGGTAGAAAAGAGGAGTAAAGTTCACTCCACAAAGAGTGAAGTTAGTATTTCAATGTGTCCTCTATAATGCCCTGTCTTCAATTAGTCATTTGTTAAATGACTAATAGTGAACAAGAAAGAACTGAACAGACAAATGGTAATCTACGAATACTTTTTATTTATGAAAATATCTGGAAGTAAGCTGCATGGCCGGAGAAGGCAATGGCACGCCACTCCAGTACTCTTGCCTGGAAACTCCCGTGGACGGAGGAGCCTGATAGGCTGCAGTCCATGGGGTTTCGAAGAGTCGGACACGACTGAGCTTTCACTTTCGCTTTCATGCATTGGAGAAGGAAATGGCAACCCACTCCAGCATTCTTGCCTGCAGAATCCCAGGGACGGAGGAGCCTGGTAGGCTGCCATCTACTGGGTCACACAGAGTCGGACACGACTGAAGCGACTTAGCAGCAGCAGCAGCAGCAGCAAGCTGCATGTCATCTCATAGAAAATAACTACACAGAGAGGGGGATGTAGGAGTGCTTTGGATCGAACTGGTTAATGAATCGGTTGATTATCTAAATTAGTCCAATTACACATAAATATGACAAGGAGAAGCTGGTCAGGAAAATTATGTATTTTACAAGTAATGAAAGTCTCTGTTGTTGTTCAGTAGCTAAATCATGTCCAACTCTTTGCAACCCCATGGACTGCAGTATACTTGACTTCCCTGTCTTTCACTGTCTCCCAGAGTTTGCTCAAATTCATGTCCATGGAGTCAATAATGCTATTTAAGCATCTAATATTCTGCTGCCACCTTCTCCTTTTGCTTTCTTTCTTTACCAACATCAGTCTTTTCCAGTGATTTGATTCTTCACACCAGGAGGCCAAAGTATTGGAGCTTCAACTTTAGCATCAGTCCTTCCAATGAATATTCAGGGTTGATTTCCTTTAGGATTGACTGGTCTGATCTTCTTGGAGTCCCAGGGACTCTCAGGGGTCTTCTCCAACACCACAGTTCAAAAACATCAATTCTTCGATGCTCAGTGTTCTTTATGGTCCAACTCTCACATATGGATGTCACTACTGGAAAAACCATAACTTTGACGATACAGACCTTTGTTGCAAAGTGATATCTTTGCTTTAGGTTTGTCTAAAGCAAACTGTCTAGGTTTGTCATAGCTTTTCTTCCAACGAACAAGTATCTTTTAATTTTGGAACAAGTTTTTGTTTGTTTTTTTGTTTTTTTAATATTGGAGCAAGTGTTCCTTCTTCCAAGGATCAAGTGTCTTTTAATCTCATGGCTGCAGTCATTGTCTGCAGTGATTTTGGAGCCCAAGAAAATAAAATCTGCAAACACTAACATTTCACTGTTAACTCATTTAGATCCTCAAAAATAAATTTAAAAATATGCTAAAGGCACTCATAGAAGAATATGGGCACACATGTAGAATATGGGCTCCGAACTTATAATTCTTCCAAATAAGACATAAACTTGTCAGGAACCTGGAAACCAATGAATAGGAGCTTCCACTCACCTTCATATCTAGGGGATCCATCCTTTATGGATCTTGAAGGAAATTTTTTGTGTGGCTGTATTGGATTTTTCTATAACACTATTTGAATTTTAAATACTTAGAAGTAATTTGCTTCTAAACTCATTACATAGCAATTGGTTATTCATTGAAACAGTTTTATGAACTCTGTAATATATGCCAGATCATGAAAATAAAAAATTCTCATTCCTTTTAAACCTATGTTCTTGTTGAGATGTATTAAGAGGATGCATAATGGAATGCATAATATAGTGAGCAGTGCTCTGAAGAAGAAATGAAGCAAGATGAGTGGATTAGTGGAGGTGGTCCTACATCAGGTAGTGTTCTTAGCAATAAACACTCTGAGGAAGTGACAGTTGAGTTTAGATCTGATGAAGTACAGGCATATTCTGTGTGATTACTTGAGGAAAGAATGTTCAAAGTTGAGGGAATAGCAAGTGCAAAGACCCTGAGATGAAAATGACCTTGCTTTGTTCAATGAACAGCAAGGAGATCTGTATGGTTAGAGCATATAGAATAAGCAAAACGACAACAATAGCAGCATCAGCAAAAAAACATGGTAGATAATTAGGTTGGAGACAAAGTCATGAAGACAAAAGTGTATAGGGTTCTGTAAACCAGAATAAGACTCTTACTTTATTCAAAATGTAAGAGAAATTGGAGGGATGAAGATGCAGGACATAATATAATTGATTTATATTATATTGAGATCACTGTGGTAGCAATGTGGAGATATGACTTTTGAGAGGCAAGAATGGAAGCAGTGAGAACAGTCAGGGGGCTATAGAGATGACGGTGACTTGGATAGAAATAGTAGTTGTTGGATCATATGGTATTTTCAACTTTTAGGTTTTTAAGGAACTTCCATACTGTTCTCCATAGTGGTCATACCAATTTCCATTTCTACCAATAGTGTAGAAGGGTTCCCTCTTCTCCTCACCCTCTCCAACATTTACTGTTTGCAAACTTTCTGATGATGATCAATCTGACCCTTGTGAGGTGGTACATCATTATAATTTTGATTTGCATTTCTCTAATAATTAGTGATGTTGAGCATATTTTCACGTTTGTTGACCATCTGTACATCTTTCGAGAAACGTCTAGATCTTCTGCCTACATTTTGTTTGGGTTGTTTGTGGGTGTTGTTGTTTTTTTTTTTCCCCCTCTCACATAGAACTAACATGAGCTGTTTGTGTATTTTGAAGATTAATCCCCTGTGGGTCACTTTATTTGCAAATATTTTCTCCCATTCTGTGGGTTGTCTGTTTATTTTGTTTATGATTTCCTTTGCTGTGCATAAGCTTTTAAGTTTAATTAGCTCTCATTTGTTTATTTTCATTACTCTGGAAGGTGGATTAAAAAAAAATTTTCCTGTGACTCATGTCACAGAGTGTTCTGCCTATGCTTTCCCCTAAGAGTTTTATAGTGTCCAGCCGTATATTAGGTCTTTGATCCATTTTGAGTTTATTTTTTTATATTGTGTTAGAGAATGTTCTGATTTCATTCTTTTACACTTAGCTGTCCAGTTTTCCAAGCATTATTTATTGAAGAGACTGTCTTTTCTCCATTTTATATTCTTGCCTTCTTTGTCATAGATTAATTGACCATGAACGTGAATGTGAAGTCGCTCGGTCGTGTCCAACTCTTTGCGACCCCATGGACTGTAGCCTACCAGGCTCCTCTGTCCATGGGATTTTCCAGGCAATAGTACTGGAGTGGATTGCCATTTCCTTTTCCAAGGGATCTTCCCAACCCATGGATCAAACCCAGGTCTCCTGCATCGTAGACAGACGCTTTACCGTCTGAGCCACCAGGGAAGTCCTAATGACCATAGGTATATAGATTTCTGGGTTTTCACTCTTGCTCCATTGATCTAAATTTCTGTTTTTGCACCAGTAACATACTGTTTTGATTACTGTAGCTTTGTAGTATAATCTGAAATCAAGGAGTCTCATTTCTCCAACTCTGTATTCCTCTCTCAGGATTGCTTTGGCTATTCAGGCAAATTTGGCTATTCCATACAAATTTTAAAACGTTTTGCTCTAGTTTTGTGAAAAATACCATTTGGTAATTTGACAGGGATTACATTGAATGTGTAGATTGCACTATTTACAATAGCCAAGACATGGAAGCAACTTAAATGTTCATCGAAAGGAATAGATAAAAAAGATGTGGTTTGTATATATGTATATGTGTATATATATATATATATATATACACACACACACACACACACACACACACACATACACACACACACACAATGAAATATTACTTAGCCATAAAACAGAATGAAATAATGCTGTTTGCAGCAACATGGATGGATCTAAAGATGATCATGCCAAGTGAAGCAAGTCAGACAGAAAAAGGCACATTTCATATGATAACACTCATGTGGAATCTAAAAAAGAAAAAGTACAGATGAGTTTATTTACAAAACAAATAGACTTACAGACATTGAAATCAAACTTATGGTGACCAAAGGGGAAAAGTGGTGGCAGCGAGGCTAAATCAGGAACTTGAGATTAACATATACACATAAGATACATAACCACCAAGGATCTACTGTAAAGCACAGGGAACTCAATATTTTGTGATAACCTATGTCAGAAAATAATCTGAAAAAGAATGAAATATATGTATATGTATAACTGAATCACTTTTCTGTACACCTAAACTAACAAAATTTTCTAAATCAACTATACACCAATACATTTTTTAAAAGAGATAATAGTTGTGAATTTGGTGACAGGAGGTTAGTTTCAGATACATATATTTGAAAGATGACCATAGCAGCAGATTGGTGCTATGTATGATTCCTAATAGATTATTGGTGAAAAAAAAGATCAGACTTTCCACTTCTGACCAAATAAACAGAGATAAAATTTATCATCCTACAACTAGAGAACTGAAAACAATGTAAGACCTTTTTTTTTTCAAACTTTGGATAACAGACAGTTCATGAATATGATCTGCGAGTGAAGAGAAAATAAAATGAAACTTCAATTTAACTGGAAGAAGTTTCTAGGCAGTAGCTTAGGAAGAGGAAGCTCACAGCATGTTCAGATGTCTCAGTGTATTGAGGGATTAGGGTTGAAGATAGGAAGACAAACAGCTTAAATCTTCAGGAGAGACTGATAGGAGAGAAATACACAGAAAGAGAGCTCTGGATTCAACAGAGGGATGCTCTCTGGTTTTAGACTTCATGAACCTTCCTACACTTTTAGTGGGAATGTAAATTAGTGCAACCACAATTGAAAACAGTCTGGGGACTCCTTAAAAGGATAAAAATAGAGCTGCCAAGAATTAAAAGTAAAATAAACAAATGAGACAAATAAAACTTAAAGGTTTTACACAGCAACGGAAACCATCAATAAAATGAAAAGATAACCTATGAAATGGGATAAAATATTTGCAAATTTTGTGTCTAACAAGGGATTAATTTCCAAAATACACAATTAACTCATACAACTCAACATCTTAAAAAAAAAAATCAATCTAAAAAAATGGCCAGGAGATGTCAGTGGATATTTCTCTAGAGAAGACATACAGATGGCCAACAGGTACATGAAAAGATGCCCAACATTGCTAATTACAGAAATGCAAATCAAAACCATGGTGAAGTATTACATCACACTAGACAGAATGGGGAGAAGAAACACACTAGACAGAGGAGAAGGGGATGACAGAGGATGAGATGGTTGGATGGCATCACCGCCTCAATGGACATGAATTTGAGTAAACTCCAAGAGTTGGTGATGGACAGGGAGGCCTGGCATGCTGCAGTCCATGGGGTTGCAAAGAGTCAGACAAGACTGAGCAACTGAACTGAGACAGAATGGATATCACTAAAAGCCTACACATAATAAATGCCAGTAAGAGTGTGGAGAAAATGGAACTCTCCTATGCTATTGGTGGGGGATGTAAGTTGACGTACCCAGTATGCAAAAAAAAGTATGGAAGTCCTTAAAAAAAAAAAAAAATAGAGCTACCATATAATCCAATAGTACCACTCCTGGGCATATCTGGCAAAGATAAAAACTCTAATTTGAAAAGATACATGCACCCCAATGTTCATAACAGAACTATTTACAGTAGCCAAGACATGGAGACAACACATGTGCCCATCATTAGATGATTCATTTATGAAATGCAAAGGCGTGAGTGAAACTACCCAAAAAGAGAATCACAGGAAAGGAGCTTTCAGGAAAATTTCAGGGACTGAAACATGGATGGAAATAGTTCATATTCCCACCAGCCTGATAGGAGAGATGTTGTAAAATATAGGGTATTAGATACAATCCTCAGAAAGATAGCTCCTTAATAGTGGGGCTGAAGTAGTTCAAGACTAGACACCACTCTAGTCCTGCTGTAATGAAATTTAAAAAGCAACCCTTGAAAGCATCAATCTGATTGCAAGGAATTTAATTTCATGCTAGAATAAAATCTGATTCTATTTAAGGGGATGTAACAAGTAAAATTCACAATGTCTAACCAAAAAGACATAAAGTACACTAAGCATACAAAGAAACACAAAAATATATTCAGAACCAGGTAAAAAACCAATCAATAAAAACTAAAGCATGAAATGAGAGAAATCATAGAAAGTGCAAAAGAGAACATTAAAGAAGTTAGTAAAAGTATTCTCTGTTTGTTCAACTAGGTAGAGGAAAACATGTGCACATGAAGAAAAAGGAAATATATGAAAAATACAAAAATAGAACATCTTGTTTTAAAAAGTATAATGTTTAAAATGAAAACCTCACTGGATGACATTAGAAGTATGAGAAACTGCAGAAGGGAAAAATAAGCAAATTTGCAGGCATAGCAGTATAAATCCTAAATGAAAGACAAATGACAGGAAAAAAGTATACAGATCATCAGTATTCTGTGGGGCAATATCGGGGCAATGTTAAGCATCTATCATAGTTGTTCTTAGAGTTCCAAAAGGATGAGGCCTGAAAGCTGAAAAATATATGAAAGAATAATGGCTAAATGTTTTTCCAAATCTGATTAAAAACTCAATTCCCAGATCTCTAAATTCAAATACCAAACAGAATAAGCCTGAATAAAAACTATAAAAAAAAAACAAACATTAAGATCAAATTGCTGAAAACCAGTTATAGGTAAAAAAAAAAAAAAATTGTAAAGCAACCAGAATAAAAAAAGACTTCTATGTTTATTGGAAAAAAATTAAATTTATAGTAGACATTTTGCTAGAAACTATGCAATACAGAAGACAGTAAAGGAGCATCTTTAAGGATCTGATGAAAAAAACAAACAAAAAAATCCATAAATCAAGAATCCCTACACTAGTAAAAATGCCATTCAAAATGAAGGCAAAGTAAAACTTTCAGAATAATAGACTGAGTGGATTAATCCAATGCAGATGTGCCTTATAAGTTGTGGCAAATCCTCAAAGAGGAGGAATATAGTACCTTCCAGAAGGAAATTTTAATCCTTACAAAGATGAAGAGTACCAGAAATGGTAAATACATGACTAATTTAAAAAATCTTTTTTTTTCATTTATAACTTTGTTAAAACACAATTCTTTAAAGCAAAATAACAGCCATTTATTATGGATTTTTTTCATTTTGTTGACAACATGAATAAATCTCAAAAGAATCAAACTACATAAAAGAGCCAGAAAGAACAGATGATATCCTATATGACTCCATTTACATCAAACTCTAGAGAATTCAAAGCAAGAGTGAAGAAGACAGATCACTGGTGACTGGGGGTGGGCAATGAATAGGGGACTGGCTGCAATAGGAATTAAGAGAAATTTAAGGATGATAAAAATGTTTTTTCTTAGGATTTTAGTGGTGGTTAACTATTACAGACATACTTCAGAGATATAGGGAGTTCAGTTCCAGAGTACCACTGTAATATGAATATGGCAATTTTGGTTTCCCAGTGCATTTAAAAGTAATGTTTAAGCTATACTGCTGCTGCTGCTGCTAAGTTGCTTCAGTCGTGTCCGACTCTGTATGACCCCATGGACGGCAGCCCACGAGGCTCCCCCGTCCCTGGGATTATCCAGGCAAGAACACTGGAGTGGGTTGCCATTTCCTTCTCCAAAGCATGAAAGTGAAAAGTGAAAGTGAAGTCGCTGAGTCTTGTCTGACTCTTAGCAACCCCATGGACTGTGGCCCACCAGGCTCCTCCATCCATGGGATTCTCCAGGCAAGAGTGCTGGAGTGGGGTGCCATTGCCTTCTCCTTAAGCTATACTACAGTCTATTAAATGTGCAATAGCATTATGTCTAAAGTAAGTACATATCTTAATTCAAAAATACTTTATTGTTAAAAATGCTAACCAGCATCTAAGCCTTCAGCAAGTTACAGTAATAACACCAAGGATCACAGATCACCATGACAAATAAAATAATAGTGAAAAAGTTTGACATACTGTGAGAATTACCAAAATGTGACTCAGAGAAATAAGTGAGCAAATACTGTTGGGGGAAAAAAAAAAAATGGTGCCAAAAGAGTTATTCAACATAGGGTTGTCACAAACCTTCAATTTGTAAGAAGAAAAAAAAAAAAAACACAATTTTTGAAGTGCAATAAAGTGAAGCCCAATGAAGTATGCTTGTAATCACAGATTATACACTTAAAGTTGGTGAGTATTATTATACATATACCTCTAGAAAGCTGATTTTAAAAGAACGGTAAAAAAAGAAAAAAAAAAAGGACTCAGAAAAGAAAATCATAAGTCAAATAGCACTGTTACATTTTAAAAAACACTTGACAACTTTCATTTTGACTGACAATGTTTTTTGAGTGATGCCTGGTTTTTAGACTGATTTGACTATTCTTCAGTCAAACTGTTCAAACAGATTTGTGGATATGGTCATGACCCTCATTCAGAATGATCTTTTCTTAATGTATGCCTGGGGTTGATAAGCTATAAATGGACTATATGTAAATGAAGAATATAGTTTTTTAAAAATCTGATAGAGGATTCTAAAGCTAAAAAAGAAAGCTGATTTCCATCTCAATTCTTACTTCATTCTCAGTCAGTTTCTAAACGTAGTAATAATCCTGATAAAGTCTGTGATGCCAGCATAGCCTTAATTCCTTGGGATGAAGACCCTCTATTTAGAACCAAACATAGCAAATTTAATCCTCACTCATCTAAGAATATTACCATGCTTTAAAAAGTACAGATAACCATTACGGACTCAATAAAAAGAAATTCAAGTGGCTGTTTTTTACTGGGCAGATAAAGATACAGATATTGTCAGCATTATGTCTTTTCCTGCCTGTCAGGACACGAAGAGGAACTTAATGGGATTTCAGACCAAGGACCTGAAGTAAAATGAAAAATTACATAAGTGTTATGATTTTAATTATATCTAGCTGCACTTATAAACATATGTATGGTATATTTCCTTATATCTCAATATAAGAAATTAATTTTGCTTTTTAAAAATAGTTTTATTTTTTTTAAATAGCTCATTAATTCACAGATTAATTCAGACTGAAAATCTACATCAAGATAACCACAGGAAAATGTATAAAAATAATCTAATATCAATGATATTTCTAAAATTTGAAAAATCTAAATAAAATCTAAAGTATGCAGTGCTTACTGTAAAATTTAACTTCACCATTTCTCAGAGAAAACAGATGGAAAAATATTTACATCTAAGCAATTATATACATTTTCCTGCCAAGCCATTACTTACTTATAAGCAAAAGTTTTCACTAATATTCTTATCCAAAATTTTTCTTGGCTTCAATAGTCTCATAATAGCATAAATATAAGTATATAATAGCTAATTTGTATTAGACTAGAATTTTAAAATTGTATACTTTCTAAAAATTACTTTGGTAAATATCATTAGCTGTGAATATCATTTATTATTTTTATTTAACAACTTTGGATACTTGCATCTTTTCATTTAATTGTATATACCTTTGTTTTAATAAAAAGATTCACTACAAATAGAATACTGAAGTATAATAATTATTTCATAACCAACATGTAATTGATTTGAGTACTGACCTTATAACCAAGTATTCTCAAGGGGTAATAAGACACCTTTCTGAATTAACCTAGGGGGCAGGAGGAGAAGGGGACAACAGAGGATGAGATGGCTGTATGGCATCACCAACTCAATGGACATGAGTTTGAGTGAACTCCAGGAGTTGGTGTTGGACAGGGAGGCCTGGCGTGCTGCAATTCATGGTTACAAAGAGTCGGACACGACTGAGCAGCTGAACTGAACTGAGACATTGACAATCGTTAGCTTCGCTATAGAACAGTTCAGTAGCAGGTTTCAGTTCAGTTCAGTAGCTCAGTCGTGTCCAACTCTGCGACCCCATGAATCACAGCACGCCAGGCCTCCTTGTCCATCACCAACTCCCAGAGTTCACTGAGACACGTCCATCGAGTCAGTGATGCCATCCAGCCATCTCATCCTCTGTTGTCCCCTTCTCCTCCTGCCCCCAATCCCTCCCAGCATCAGTGTCTTCTCCAATGAGTCAACTCTTCACATGATGTGGCCAAAGTACTGGAGTTTCAGCTTTAGCATCATTCTTTCCAATGAAATCCCAGGGCTGATCTCTTTAAAATGGACTGGTTGGATCTCCTTGCAGTCCAAGGGACTCTCAAGGGTCTTCTCCAACACCACAGTTAAAAGCATCAATTCTTTGGCATTCAGCTTTCTTCACAGTCCAACTCTCACATCCATACATGACCACTGGAAAAACCATAGCCTTGACTAGATGGACCTTTGTTGGCAAAGTAATGTCTCCTCTTTTCAATATGCTATCTAGGTTGGTCATAACTTTTCTTCCAAGGAGTAAGCGTCCTTTAATTTCATGGCTGCAGTCACCATCTGCAGTGATTTTGGAGCCCAAAAAAATAAAGTCTGACACTCTTTCCACTGTTTCCCCATCTATTTCCTATGAAGTGATGGGCCCAGATACCATGATCTTCATTTTCTGAATGTTGAGTTTTAACCCAACTTTTTCACTCTCCTCTTTCACCTTCATCAAGAGGCTTTTGAGTTCTTCTTCACTTTCTGCCATACGGGTGGTGTCATCTGCATGTAACAGGTTTAGCCCAAAGCAATTACTTAACTTGATCTCACACTTAGAAGATACATTTTTATTAAATATATTGTATCTTTCAAATAATATTAGATTGGTGCAAATGTAATTGTGGCTTTGGACCGTGAATTTAAAATCATTATAAAAGCATTATATATGCTCAAACATATCTTAATTAATCAAAATAGGAACCATTACAATCAACAGTCTTACCTAGTGGCTCAGACGGTAAAGAGTCTGCCTGCAATGTCCAGGTTTGAGCCCTGGGTTGGGAAGATCCCCTGAAGAAGGGAATGGCAACCCACCCCAGTATTCTTGCCTGGAAAATCCCATGGATGGAGGAGCCTGGTGGGCCCCAGTCCATGGGGTCACAAAGAGTTGGACATGACTGAGTGACTAAAACACTCATACAATCAACACATTTTTTGACAATGAGAAATAAGTTTGTTTATTCTGATAGTGTAAAAGCCATGCTTCAGGATTGGACAAACTCTTGGAAAGCATTTTCTGCCTCCTGCTGGTTGTGGAAGTGTTTTCTTCACAAAAAGTTGTTGAGATGCTTGAAGAAGTGGTAGTCAGTTAGCAAGAGGTCAGGCGAATATGGTGGGATGAGGCAAACTACATAGCCCAATTCATTCAACTTTTGAAGTGTTGGTTGTGTGATGTGTGGCCGAGCATCGTCATGGAGAATTGGGCCCTTTCTGTTGACCAATGCCAGCTGCAAGTGTTGAAGTTTTCTGTGCATCTCATCGATTTGCTGAGCACACTTCTTAGATGTAATGGTTTTGCCAGGATTCAGAAAGCTATAGTGGATCAGATGGGCAGCAGACAACCAAACAGTGACCATGACCTTTTTTTGGTGCAAGTTTGATTTTGGAAAGTGCTATGAAGCTTTTTCTCTGTCCAACTACTGAGCTGGTCATCACTGGTTGTCATATAAAATCCACTTTTGTTGCACATCACAATATAATAAAGAAATAGTTCATTGTTGCATACAGTAAGAGAAGATGACCCTTCAAAATGATGATTTTTAAAATTTTCAGTTAGCTCATGAGGTACCCACTTACTGAGCTTTTTTACTTTTCCAATTTGTTTCAAATGCTGAATGACTGTAGAATGGTCGACATTGAGTTCTTTGGTAATTTCTCATGCAGTTGTTAAGAGCATCAGCCTCAATCAGTTCAGTTCAGTCACTCAGTCATGTCTGACTCTTTGTGACCCCATGGACTGCAGCACGCCAGGTTTCCCTGTCCATCACCAGTTCCTGGAGCTTGCTCAAACTCATGTCCATCGAGTCAGTGATGCCACCCAACCATCTCATCCTCTGTCGTCCCCTCCTCCTCAGCTTCAGTGATGGCTCTTAATTGGTCGCTGTCACCTTCTGATCACCGGACAGTACACTGCTCATCTTCAAGGTTCTCATCTCCTTTGCAAAACTTCTTGAACCAGCACTACACTGTACTTGAGCATTTCCTGGGCCAATGCATTGTTAATGGTATGAGTTGTCTCCCCAAAACCACAATTACTTTTGCATCAATGTAATAGTAACAAAATAATAACAAAAGTGTCCTGTGATACCTGTCACCATCTCCAGGGAGAAGTTCCACTACATAGAGGATAGCAAATAGCATAACAATGTCTGCCACCAGGAGCGGTAGTTCCAGCATGGTTTCCAGGTGTTGAAGTTGCCAAGAAAGACATGACTCATACAGTCAAGAGAGGGAACAACACTTTATTTACACAGAAGAGACAGAACAGGATCAGCTTCAATAATGAGCATGGCTCCCACATGGCCAATAGGTCTTTCCCTGAAACCCTGAAAGTGGGAAGATGTTCTGCATATACCCATCTTGCTCTATAGGCAAAAGACCCCATTCCTTCTCCACTGGGATCAGATATAGCAGTGAGTTTGACCAGTTGTCATGTGACACACATGCTTTGCAGAACAGAAAGGTGTGCATTGCATTTAGAATAGAGATATTACCAACAAAGAAATATGTCCATCGCAGGCTATAAGGCTCTTTTCCTCTTTGTAAGGAAATTATCTGACTCCAAGGCACATTTTTATGTAACTGCAAGAGTCAAAAGGCAGTACTTGTGACCACCTTTCCCAAGAGTTAAGTTTATTAAAATAGTAAACTGAGTTCAGCAGACTACTGCCCTCAGGCCCTGACCCACAGCCAACTTTTGTAAATAATCATTTTTTGGAACACAGTCATCATGCCCATTCATTTCCATATTATCTATGGATGCTTACATGGTGCAATGTAGGCTTAATGCAGTTGCAGCAGAGACCTCACAGCCAGCATCACAACAGAGATCATCCAGCCCTCTATAGAAAAGGTTCACTGACCCCTAGAGTAGAACACTACCAGCTGCATAAGGAATGTGATCCATGCACATAATTTTGCTGGTTAGAGGTGAAACCTATTGTAAATATATTTGCCAACAAATATTCTCTTGTTGTATGCATATTGCAAATAAGTAAACCAGAAGTATTAACGTATGAAAAAGAAGTGGAATTTCCTAATCCCCAGGAAATAATGAAAGTAATTGCAGAATATGTTTCATGGAGAGCTTGAAAAACTGAGTGGAAAAATCTCTTCTCTTTACCTGAAAGCTGGAGACTGGGCTAGTTGGCCTCTTAATGGCCCTTCCAGTCTTGAGTCAGTGATTCTCAGCATGGACGAGGAGTTTTGCTTTTAGTCCAGTCAAATATGTTTCAGCTAACCCCAGAAAACACTTCTAAATGTCCAGTGACTGACATTCTTAAAAGTAAACACAGTGTCTTTTCTTCTGGAAGATGCTATTGTTCAAATAATGACACTTCCTCTGACATTGACGATGGTGAGTAGAATAGAATGTCAGACTAAGATGAGAGACTATGTTCTAGTGAAAAATTGGATCAAGAATCCCCTGACACCACATCAGCATTTAACAGGCCAGACGCATCTGCCATTCTAGTGCACGCTAAAGGACAGGCATAGAATCAATGAAACAGTCGCTAAACAGGGATTCAATTTTTTTTTCCTTTTGTTTTTAACACCAACAGTCAAAATGCTGGTCCTTATATAGTGGCAGCTTACAAATAAAAACATTCCAAGGCCTAAGGAAAGAAAGAAGTGTATACCATATCTTGAAACTAGAAAAGAAAATTTCTTCCTCAAATGCTTCAAGGATCACAGTCTACTATTTCCCCTCATTTTTTATTCCTTTGGTGACATTCAAGTCCTAGAAAATGTTTTTGAAAGCAATTATATTTCTAAAGCAAGTTTTCCCAAACTCCCACAGCTTAACTTTTCAGCTTAAAATATCATGTTTTAAAAGGTGTTGGCATTCAGTTTTTCCTAACAAATAACTGGGTCTTGGAGAAGAAAAAAAAAATCTGACAATTTAAAAAGAAAGAGTGAGTATGTGTGAGTATGTGTGCGTATGTGTAGAAGGCTGATTATTTTGCTTTAAATCATTGTCTTATTTGAATAAACTTTAAAAAATTGTATAGATTACATATTTCATTTTTCATATACAATAATTAATGGGGACTAAGTAAAACTTACATCTTTTAAAACTATTTACTTGAAATATAGCGCCTACCCATGCCAGTTACATGCACATCAGATTTTGCTTTTCCAGTTGTTAAATGCAGCTTTAAGGTCACATTCATCTCCTTGCCCAAATATACATAAATGGCATTTATAAGAATGAGAAATTCCTAAGAAAAAAAAATTTGCAATAAAATTGTAATTTTTTTCTTAAAGTATCTTTCACCTCCAGATTTGATGATGTATCTGTGACCAGGTGTTCTTCTGCCCTAAGTAACTAAACATAAATAATAGCTATTATCAGAGGTTGGAATATAGACTGTTCAGTACTGTGAAAGAAGACAAACATATGAGGTGATGTCTGTGAATACCCCCACTTTCTTTCTGGAGTCATTTTCAGATCAGAATGTAAAGAAGGAAAACCCAAGTAGAACATAGTAATCTGACTTAGTTGAAGAGACAAAATTTTGAGTTTATAGTGTTTGAAGATATTAGAAATTGTTGGGCGGAATTATCCAAGAACAGAAAAAAAAAAGACTTTAAAAATCTGTGGTGAGATCTATTTGAATATCCATATGAATACTGAGATACTCATATGTCCAGAGCATACTCAACACCAGATGAGGGAAGATCAACTGGCTGTGAGCTAAAAGACAAACAATTTCCAGACAAGATTGGGAGCTATTCAAGTTCTCATCAGGCAACACAACAGATGTGCTTTAGAAGTAAACAACTATAGAGGAAAGATTAGTCCAGACCCATTTTGCAAAGTTTAAACATAAGAAATGACCTAGCTGATCTACAAAAACTTTACTGCATGCCAAAATAATATTCAGCTCTTTAGAGGAAGTCAACAAAATCCAGATACTCAACATAATGTTCACAATGCAGAGTATCTAATCCAAAATTACTTCATCAGAGAATAAGGGGGAAACATGCAGTGCAAATATAGCCTTTTCAATAAATGATAATGGAACAACTGAATATCCACATGCAAAAAAAATGCATCTATAGATAGACCTTACACCCTTCAAAAAGTGAGCTGCTGCTGCCGCCAAGTCACTTCAGTCGTGTCCATCTCGGTGTGACCCCATAGATGGCAGCCCATCAGGCTCCCCCGTCCCTGGGATTCTCCAGGCAAGAACACTGGAGTGGGTTCAAAAAGTTAGCTAGAATGGATCAAAGACCTAAAAATATCAAATGCAAAACTATAAACCACTTGAAAGATACAGAGAGAAAACTTTGGGCTTGACAATGACACTTAAATACAACATGAAAGGCATATTATATGAAGGAATTAATTGATAAGCAAGAATTCATTGAAATTAAAAATGTCTACTCTGTGAATGACAGTGAAAGAGAATGAAAAGACAAGCTACAGATTGGGAGGAAATATTTGCAAAAGACACAGCTCATAAAAGAACTGTTACCCAAAATGCACTCCAAGCTCATAAAACTCAACAGTAAGAAAACAACTGATTAAAATAAGACAAAGACCTCAACAGAAACCTTACCATATAAGACATACAGAAGGCAAATAATCACATAAGAAGATGTTCTGCATTATATGTTTATCAGGGAAATACAAACTAAAATGAGCTACTACTGCATGTCTATTGGAACGGCCAAAATCTGGAACAGTGACCTCAAATTCTGGCAAGAAGATGGAACAACAGGAACTTTCCTATCACACCATCTTTGTGATGGGACTGCAAATGGTAAGATTACTTTCGGAGACATTTGGTAGTTTCTTATAAACTAAACACTTCCTTACCTTATTCTGCAATCATGCTCCTTAGTATTTACCTAAAGGTGTTGAAAATTTTTTCGACACAAAAGCCTTCCCATGGATGTTCATAGCAGATTTATTTTTAATTGGCAAAACTTGGAAGGAATCAAGATGTCCATCAGTAGGTGATGGATAAACTGTCGTATGTATAGATTATGAAATGTTATTCAATCACTCAGTCGTGTTTGACTCTCTACAACAACCCCATGGACTGCAGCATGTCACATATCCCTGTCCTTCACCATCTCCTGGAGCTTACTCAAACTCACATCCATTGAGTTCGTGATGCCATTCAACCGTCTCATTCTCTGTCATTGCTTTCTTCTCCTGCCTTCAATCTTTCCCAGCATCAGGGTCTTTTCTAATGAATCAGCTCTTCACATCAGGTAGCCAAAGTATTGGAGCTTCAGCATCAGTCCTTCCAGTGAATATTCAGGGTTGATTTTCTTTAGGATTGACTGGTTTGATCTCCTTGCAGTCCAAGGGACTCTCAAGAGTCTTCTCCAACACCACAATTCAAAAGCATCAGTTCATCAGTGCTCAGCCTTCTTTACCGTCCAACTTCAGTTCAGTTGCTCAGTCAAGTCTGACTCTTTATGACAACCTCATGGACTGCAGCATGCCAGGCCTCCCTGTCCACCAGCAACTCCCAGAATTTACTCAAACTCATGTCCATTGAGTCAGTGATGCCATCCAGCCATCTCATCCTCTGTTGGCCCCTTCTCCTTCTGCCTTCAATCTTTCCCAGCATCAGAGTCTTTTCCAGTGAGTCAGTTCTTTGCATCAGGTGGCCAAACTATTAGAGTTTCAGCTTCAACATCAGTCCTTCCAATGAACACCCAAGACTGATCTCCTTTAGGATGGACTGGTTGGATCTCCTTGCTCTTCAAGGGACTCTCAAGAGTCTTCTCCAGCACCACAGTTCAAAAGCATCAATTCTTCAGTGCTCAGTTTTCTTTATAGTCCAACCCTCACATCCATACATGACACTGGAAAAACCATAGCCTGACTAGATGGACCTTTGTTGGAAAAGTAATGTCTCTGCTTTTTAACATGCTGTCTAGTTTGGTCATAACTTTTCTTCCAAGGAGCAAGTGTCTTTTAATTTCATGGCTGCAGTCACCATCTGCAGTGATTTTGGAGCCCCCAAAAAAGTCTGCCACTGGTTCCACTGGTTCCCCATCTATTTGCCATGAAGTGATGGGACCAGGTGCTATGATCTTAGTTTTCTGAGTCTTGAGTTTTAAGCCAACTTTTTCACTCTCCTCTTTCACTTTCATCAAGAAGCTCTTTACTATTTCTTCACTTTCTGCTATAAGGGTGGTGTCATCTGCATTGCTGCTGCTGCTGATGCTAAGTCGCTTCAGTCGTGTCCAACTCTGTGTGACCCCATAGACGGCAGCCCACCAGGCTCCCCCATCCCTGGGATTCTCCAGGCAAGAGCACTGGAGTGGGTTGCCATTTCCTTCTCCAATGAAAGTGAAAAGTGAAAGTGAAGTCGCTCAGTCATGTCTGACTATTAGCGACCCCATGGACTTCAGCCTACCAGGCTCCTCCATCGTGGAATTTTCCAGGCAAGAGTACTGGAGTGGGTTGCCATTGCCTTCTCCACTGCATAAATCTGAGGTTATTGATATTTCTCCCAACAATCTTGATTCCAGCTTGTGCTTCATCCAGCCCAGTGTCTCTCATGATATACTCTGCATATAAGTTAAATAAGCAGGGTGACAATGTACATCCTTGATGTACTATTTTCCTGATTTGGAACCAGTCTGTTGTTCCATGTCCAGTTCTAACTGTTACTTCCTGACCTGCATACAGATTTCTCAAGAGGCAGGTCAGGTGGTCTGATATTCCCATATCTTTAAGAATTTTCCAGAGTTTGTTGTGGTCCACACAGTCAAAGGTTTTGGCATAGTCAAACTTACGTTATTCAGTGCCGTGAAAATTCACTTTCAAGCCATGAAAAGACATGGAGAATTGTTAAATGCAACCTACTGATTATGAGATGACAATCTGAAAAGGCTGCCTTCTGCATGGCTCCAACTATGTGAATTGTGAAAAAATCAGTGGCTTCCAAGGTGTGAGGGGAAAGAGGGATGAATAGTGTGAAAAGCAGAGGATTTGTATGGCAGTAAACAACTCTATTTAACGCTGATGTAGATATACATCATTATGTTGTTAAATTGTTCAGTCGTGTCTGACTCTTTGCAACCCCATGGACTGTAGCCTGCTTGGCTCCTCTGCCCATGGAGTTCTCCAGGCAAGAATGCTGGAGTAGGTAGCCATTTCTTTCTCCAGGGGATTTTCCTGACCCAGGTATCGAACCCAGGTCTCCTACAATTCAGGTAGATTCTTTACCATCTGAGCTACCAGGGAAGCCCATGTGTATTGTTATACATTTATCCATACTCAAAGAATACGCAGCACCAAGAATGAGGCCTTTGTAAACTATGGACATTGAGTAATACTGATTTGTCAACGCACGCTGATCAGTTGTAACAAATTTATCATTTTGTTGAAAGATGTTGATAATGGTAAAGGCTAGATATGAGTAGTCACAGGGTGTAAATGGGATATCTCTGAATCTTCCCCCTCAGTTTTACTGTGAACCTAAAACTGCTCAAAAAAATAAAGTCTATTTAACTTTTGAAACAAACATCGTACGTGTGTCTCACATGAACCTGTCGGTGAATGTAGCTGCCACTTTTGAGTTCGCAGATTGTCCTGAATTTTGCCACTTGGAAATAATGTGCTGAATCATCTCAGCAACCAGAAATCTCTATCTGGGAGGGACTCTTGTGAGTGAGCTGATTTGTTTTGACTCTTTGTGTTCCTTTTAGTAGATTTTATACCCAGTTGGAAAGTGAAATAGAAACAAAACGTTGTCCCTTACAAATGCTGGGGTGGGGCCATTCCTTGTAAGCAGAGGTGAGATCAGACCTTGAGCATTTGAGGAGGCGCTATGCTTCATTTCCGGTTCCTTCTGGTTTCCAGTTTTGCCTTGAGCTCCAGGTTTTCTGCAGTTAGAAAGCAGAGCTTTGGACCCTCTGAGTGAATCCCTTTGTAAGTGAAAAGAAAGGCTGATTTTTGATGTTCTTATTATTCCCAAAGCTCTGCTCTGGGACCGTGTTCACACTGGTTCTGTCTCAGCCTGTCCAGATTCAGTGCTCCTGAGAGGTGGGGACCTAATCATTACCAGAGTGGGAGGCAAGAGAGGACACAGTGTCAATTAAAAGGAAAACATGGTTGTTTTTTTTTTTTAAAAAAAAAAAAAAAAAATCAAACAATTTCCAAATTTGATGAAAACTAAAATCCCAGTGATCCCCAAATTTCACTTATTCCCCAAATGGAAAGACATAAAGAAAACCATAACAATGTATACCTTAATCAAGTTGCCAAAAACTAATGGTATAAGGGAAAAAACTTAATGCTTGCAGAGAAAGAAAAGACTCAGAGCTGCCATCTTTATCAAAAGCAATGCAAAAAAAAGCAGTGTGATGACATCTTTAAAGTCTTGAAAACCACAACGAAAATCCCTGTGAATCTAAAGTCCTACATGCAATGAAATTTTCATTAAAAGTGAACATGAAATGGAGACATTTTCTTATAGACAAAATGGAGAAAACGTATCACCAACAAAGCTGTGCTGCAAGACATTAAAAGGAGATTCTTCAGGCTAAAGGAAAATTCTACCCAATGGAAACTCAAGTATATTTTATTGTAAAAACAAACAAAATTTAAATATGTGACTAAATTAATATCTTTTGTCCCTTTTAAGTTTCTTTATAAATGATTCACAATTTCAAAAAAAATCAACAAGTGTAATATGTTATGTTATTGTTATATGGATGTTATAATACATATGGAGAAGTAAAAAGTATGGGAATAAGAGTATAAATAATATGAGAAGATTAAATGGAGGTATACTGCCCTAAGACTCTTCTGCCATATATGAATATGCTTAGTCGCTCAGTTGTATCCGACTCTTTGTGACCCCATGGACTGTAGCCTGCAAGCCTCCTCTGTCCATGGGGATTCTCCAGGCAAAAATACTGGAGTGGGTTGCCATTTCCTTCTCCAGGGAATCTTCCCAACCCAGCGATGAAACCCAAGTCTCCCGCATTGCAGGCAGATTCTTTACCATCTGAGCCTCCAAAAATATGGACACGACTCTGCAGATGTGCATACTAAATCACTTCAAGTCATGTCCAACTCTTGGTGACAATGGACAGTAACTCACTAATCTAAAAGAAAAGGAAAAAGGGAAAATGAAACAGAATGGATGAGAGAGAAGAAGAGAGACAAGTAGAAAACGAATAACCAAATGAGAAATTAAATGCTACTAAAAAAGAAAATTAGATTAACTGTACATGTATGGTAAATATTCCCATCGAAAGAAATGATCATACATGGAAGACTTCTACAATATGGTGTATAAAAAATTCATACATTAAATATAAAGACACAGGTAATTTACAAGTAAAAGGATAAAAAAGATATACCATGCAAATACTGTCTAAGAAAACTGGAGTAGCGATTTTGATATTAACCTTTTTAGACTCCAGGGCAAGGTGCATTTTCAGAAATAAAAAGAGATCTTGCATATGACAGAAGTGTCAATTCAGCAAGAAGACTTAATGCAAGATAAATATGTACCTCACACTCAAGCTTCAAAATCCATAAGGCAAAAACTAACCAAACCAAAAGGAGATACAAACAAATCCACAATTTGATAGGCATCCTCGCTGCTACTTGTTCACTAGGTAAATAACTAAACAAATGGAAAATCAGTAAGAATATAGGAAATTTGAAGAATAGTATCAATCAAATTGAGCTAATCAACATTTATAGAAAACCCCACTGAACAGTGGCAAAATGCACATACTTTTGAAGTGCATATAGGTCATTGACCAAGTACTGGTGGTTTTAAAAGATTATTGAATTATAAAGAGGGTGTTCTCAGATCAGAGTAGAATCAAACTAAAAGATATCTAGAAAATGCTTTAAAACAGAAATATAAGCAACATGCCTTTAAATAGCTTGTGGATCAAAGGAGGAATCATAAGGGTAATTAGAAAATATTTTAAATGAAAATCAATGTCAATAATCACCATCAATATCTGTGGGGTTCAGATAAGGCAGTATATTTTAAAATTTTTATAGTTTTAAATGCTCCTTTAGGAGTGAAGAGAGAGTTTCTACTCTCTTAGCTTCTACTGTAGTAAAGTAGGAGGAAAAAGTGCAAACTAAAACCAAAATAAGTACAAGGAATAAAATAATGAAGATAACAGGGATCAGTGAAAGAAAATGTAGGCAAAACAAAAAAGAAATCATGCAATACAATGCAAACTTGCAAAGCATTCTAAGCTTGTTTTATTCTAATTAATAATATTGATAGCATCTAGCTGGAATGATTAATATAAAAAGAAATAACCACACACAAATTACCAATATCAAGAATAATTAGAGTCTTCAGAGATTTAAAAAGCAAAAATGCATTATTGCCAACAACTTATAAACAATCGACAATTCCTTTGAAAGACAAAAATATCAGAACTGAACTGTAAATTTTAATATACTGTTTCAAAATTGAAATTGCCTTACATCTATTAAAGAAGTTGAAGTTGTAATTAAAAGCCTTCCAAAATGTTAGCTCTGGACCCACATGGGTTCACTGGTGAATTTTATTTTTAAAAAGTCATAAGTAATATAAATATTCTGTAAACTATTTTAGAAAAGAGAGGAAATAGTATGTTGAGACCAGGTGTTACTCTGATACCAAAATGATACAAAGAAATTACAGGAAAAGAAAATCACAAAGCAATAATATTCACGAACATAGACACCTAAGTCCTTAACCAAATTCTCAAGAAAATCATATCTGTACTCTATAAAAATGATACTACATAATGACCAAATGAAATACTGGGAATTCATGATAGGCTTAGCATTCGAAAGTTAAACAGTGTTATTCTCCATACTGAAAAAAAGAAAGAAATTCAGATGATCAACTCATGAGATATAGAAAAAAAAAATTACAAAATGAAGCACTCATTTATAGTAAAATTATCAGCAAACCAGGAATAAACAAACATTGTTAAACTCTGAAGGACAGCTAAAAACCAAAGACTATAGCTAACAGCAGAATTAATTGTGATAAACTAAATAATTATTTTTAAGCATTTGAACAAAGTAAGGATGGCTGCTTACAGCACTTCCATTCAGTAATGTGCTGCAGGTCCTACCTAATGAAAAAAGAAAAATAAAAGAGATGTAGGTTGAAAAGAAAGAATAAAATATTGTTTATTCACGGAAGACAAGATCATGCATGTAAAAAAAAAAATTCTATACAAAAGCTGTGTGTGTTTTTAGTCGCTCAGTTGGGTCCGACTCTTTGAGACCCCATGGACTGTAGCCCACCAGGCTCCTCTGTCCATGGGTATTCTCCAGGCAAGAATATTGCAGTGGGTCACCATGCCCTCCTCCAGGGGATCTTCCCAACCCAGGGATCAATCCCATGTCTCCCGCATTGCAGGCTGATTCTTTACCATTTGAGTCACCAGGGAAGCTGGAATTAATTAGGTAGTTTACTAAGGTAATATGACAATATACATAATATATAGTAAATCAATAGGTCAATATACATAAATCAACTGCATTTCTACATTCAAGCCATAAGCAATTAGAAAGAAAATGAAAATGAAAGCATCAAACCTAAGAATAAATTTTTTAAATATGCAAGACACTCCTCCCCACCCCCCGACCAAGTCATCCATAGATTTTGTGCAATCTCAGTAAAAATCCCAGGAGGCTTTCTCTAAACACTAACAATCCAATTCAAAACCTTATGTGAAAGTTGATAAATGCTTCCATTTATAAAATAAATAAGCTGTAGGGAAATAACATATTGCCTGGTGACCATAGTTAATAAAAAATTCTGTCACTGTAAATAGAGATGGATGCTAACTAGACTCATCATGATGATTGTTTTGCAGTATATAAAAATAGTGAGTCGTTATATTGTGCATCTGAAACAATGTTGTATGTCAATTATACCTCATTTTAACCTCTCCAAAATTTTTGAAATGAAAATCGAAAAAGATTTTTAGTTTTTATGGAAATACAAAAAGTACAGAATATCCAAAACAGTTTTGAAAGAAGAAAAACAAAATTTCACAAACAAAAATTGGAAAGTTAAAGTGTTTAGCAATGCCTGAAGTGGGCAAGGAAATGGAACAATGGGAATTCTCCTACCTCACTGATGAGAATGTAAGATGGTGCTTTAGAGAATTGTTTAGTAGTGTTTTTTCCTTGTTTAATCTAGTTTAATGTAAGTTCATCAGAGGACTCAGCAATTCCACTTTAATGTATCTGTACCAGAGAAATGAAAGCATATCTCCATACAAAAACTTGTGCACCCCAATATTATAGAAGCTTTATTCACAGGCAAAAGTCAGGACAACCTCAAGTTCTAAGAGATGAAGGATAAACAGATACTCATTCAGTAAAATACTACTCAACCAAAAACATGCATAACTCTAAGAAATATGCTTACATAGTAAATCCAGACACAAAAGGTCTGTACCTGGGTAACTCTATATGAAATTCTATAATGAATAGACCTAATCTATAATGACAAAAATATTTATCTGTGATTGCCTGCACTCAGAAGTGGTGTATAAGAATTTGCACAAAGGCATTTTTTTAGAGATTGAACTGTTCTGAATCTAATAATGCACATTTGTCTAAACTCATTGAATTGAATATTGACTGTATATAGAAAATTATACTTAAAAATTTTAACTGAAAAAAGGGAATGGAAAAATAATGAGAGATTTCAAACTGGAGGTATTCTTAACAATGCCCCTCATTTACTTCAGCCCTAGATTTTACTGACTTGTGCCCAAAGGACCAGGGTTTAATTTAGGTTCTACAGTTAATTAGCTTTGTGACCTCAGGTAAGTCACTCACTTCTCTTAGCTTCTTTCTTGGCCAATGAGAGGACTGGACTAGAGAATCTCAAAGGTCCATCAATTTCTGAAAATTTGGAGTGAAAAAATATATAATTGAAACCTTAATAGAATCATTAAAATATTCTTTTCAGTTCATTTTACTTTCAGTTTAATAAAAAATAAACAACATACATTTATGAAAATGCATTTATATGATTTATAATTTAATACTGGAAGACTTTTCCCAACATTGGATAGATCTTATTACCTATTAAAACAGTGAGAGGATACCAGAAATGACAGGGTTCTAGCTGCCTAAGCAAGGGAAGTAGATACTATTCTATCTTTGTGTTTATTCACTAGGAATCTCAAAGACAAGATTGGTTTCTCTTTCTGATAGTCATCAACACTAAACGTTATTAGGTAAAATTTTTATTATTAAGTTATCCAATTCTTTTAAGGGTACAGAAAACATCTAATACAAAGCAGAAAGATTCCTGGTTTGGTTATTGCATTTGAAATGTGATCTACAAATGTGATTACATAATCAGCTTGCCCCTGACTTCCCTGCTGTCATAATACAAATTATTTATATTGAGGTATATTATATAATATTTTATTAGTTTCAAATATACAACATAATTTTAATGTTTGTATATATTGTGAATTGATCACCAAGATAAGTGTAGTTAACATCCATCACTATATACAGTGGCAGTTCTTGTGATAAAAACTTCAAACATCTACTCTTTTAGCAACTTCTATTAGAGATATTTTGGGTTCAGTTCCAGACTACCCCAATAAAATGAATAATGCAATAAAGCTAGTCACACAAATTTTTGGTTTCCCAGTGTATAAAAAATATATTTATTTTGTACTGTACTTAGTCTACTAAGTGTACAATAGCATTGTGCCTTAAAAAACAATGTACTAACTTTAAAAATACTTCATTGTTAATTCCAACCATCATCAGAGCTGTGAGTTATAATCTTTTTGTTGGTAGAAAGTCTTGTCTCCATTTGGATGGTGCTTCTTTTATTCCTTAAAATAAGACAATGAAGTTTGCTTCATCAATTAATACTTCATTTACAAACAGTACCTCTGTATTATGCAATGCTGTTTGATGGCATTTTTTCCACAGTAGAACTTCTTTCAAAACTGGAGTAAGTTCTCTCAAACACTGCCACTGCTTTATAAACCAAGTTTATGTAATAGTCTATATAGTTTGTTGTCATTTCCACAGTCTCTACAGAATCTTTACCAGAAATTGATTCCATCCCAAGAAACCTCTTTCTTTGTTCATCCATAAGAAGTAACTCATCTGTTCAAGTTTTATGGTGAAATTACAGCAATTAAGGCCAATCCGTAGGTTCCACTTCTAGTTCTCTTGCCGTTTCCACTACATCTAAAGTTACTTCCCTCATGGAAGACTTGAACCTCTCAAAATCTTCCATGAGGGATGGAATCAACTTCTTCCAAATTCCTAATAATGTTGGTATTTTGACTTCTTCCTATGGATCATGAATTTTCTTGACGACGTCTAGAATGATGAATTCTGTATAGAAGGCCTTCAATTGTCTTTGCCTAGCTCCATCAGAGAAATCATTATCTATGGCATCTATAGCCTTATGAAATGTATTTCTTAAATAATAAGACTTTAAAATGAAATTACTTCTTGATCCATGGGCTACAGAATAGATGTTGTGTTAGCAGGCAAGAAAACGTCAATCTCATATATCTCCATC
Source organism: Bos javanicus (assembly GCF_032452875.1). NCBI lineage: Eukaryota > Metazoa > Chordata > Mammalia > Artiodactyla > Bovidae > Bos > Bos javanicus. Next base: position 53,878,612 of record NC_083871.1, read on the forward strand.
AGAGCTCTCGGGTGACCAGGTGTGTCATCGATGAAGAGTAATATTTTGAAAGAATTGTGTGTGTGTGTGTGCAGTAGGTCTCATCAGTGGAGTTAAAATATTCACTAACCATGTTGTCAGCAGATGCACTGTCATCCAGGCTTTGTTGTTCCATTTAGAAAGCACAGACAGAGTAAATTTAGCATAATTCTTAAGGCCCTAGGATTTTCAGAATGGTAAATAAGCCTTGGCTCACTTAATGCAGGGGCCAAGTCAGCAGCCGCATTAGCCACTTACAGGAGAGTCAGCCTGTACTTGGAAGTTATCAAGCTAGGCATTGACTTCTCTCCTCTAGCTATGAAAGTCCTAGAAGGCATCTTCTTCCAACAACAGGCTGTATTGTTTACATTGAAAATCTGTCATTTAGTGTAGCCACCTTCATCTTAGTTAAATCTTCTGGATAACTTGCTGCTGCTTCTACATCAGCATCTGCTGCTTCCTCTTGCACTTAGATTTTATGGAGATGGCTTCTTTTCTTAAACCTCATGAACCAACCCCTGCTAGCTTCAAAATTTTCTTCTGCAATTTCTTCATCTCTCTCAGCCTTCATAGAATTGAAGAGAGTTAGAGTCTTTCTCTGGGTTAGGCTTTGGTTTAAAGGAAGGCTGTGGCTGGTTCAGTCTTCTGCCCAGACCTCTAAAGCGTCCTTCATATCCTCAGTAAGGCTGTTTCTCTTATAATCTCTGTGTTCACTGGAGTGCACTTTTAATTTCCTTCAAGAACTTTTTCTTTGCATTTATGACTTAGTTAAACTACTTGGCACTAGAGGCCTAGCTTTTGGCCTATCTCAGTTTTTGACATGCCTTCTTCACTAAGCTTAATCATCTACAGTTTTGATGTAAAGCAAGAGATGTGTGACTCTTCCTTCCACTTGAACTCTTACAGATCAGTTTGAGATTATTAAGTGGCCTAATTTCAGTATTTTTGTTTCTTGGAGAATAGGGAGGGTCAAGTAAAGGGAGAGAGATGAGATAATGGCCAGTCAATTAATTCTGCCATCTTACATGGGTATAATACCTTTTGATCCCCTTCACCGGTTCACCCACCCCCAATCTCTTGTTCCTGGGAACCACCAACATATACTCTCTATCTATGACCTCAGATTTTTGTTTTAGATTCCACATATAAGTGAAATCATATGGCATTTGTCTTTCCCTGTCTGACATTTCATTTAGTATAATACCCTATAGGTCCATCCATATTGTTGCAAATGGCCAAATTTCATTCTTTTTATGGCTGAAGAATATCTCATTGTGTGTGGTCTCACTGAGACCATGTCTTATTTCATCCATCTATTGATGTGCAGTTAGATTGTTTCCACATATTGACTATGTAAATAATGCTGCACTGGACATAGGAATGCATGTTTCTTCAGGCTAGTGTTTTGGGTTTTTTGAATAAATACTCAGTAGTGGAATGGTTGTATCATATGATAATTCTACTTTTAACTCTCTGGGGAAACTCCATACTGTTTTTCCATTGTTGCCTCTCTGATTTTCATTTCCACCAACAGTGCACAAGACTTGCCTTTTCTCCGTATCCTCACCAACTGTTATTTCTTGCCTTTTGATGATAGCCATTATAGCATTTGCATTTCCTGATGATTAATGGCATTGAGTATCTTTTCATGTATGCTCAGCCATCTGTGTGTCTTCTTTGGGGGGAAAAAAAGTCTCTGGATTCTATGCCCATTTTTTTAATTGAACTTTCTTTGTTGCTATTGAGTTTTGTGAATTATTTGTATATTTTGGATATTATCCTCTTATCAGATGAATGCTTTGCAAATATTTTCTCCCACTAATTAGGTAACCTTTTCATACTGTTGAAGGTTTCCTTTGTTGTATAGAAACTTTCTATTTGACGTAGTCCAACTTGATTATTTTTGCTGTTGTAGACTTTGATTTTGGTGTCAAATCCAAAAAAAAAAAAAAAAAAATTATCACCAAGACTCATGTCAAGGAGCTTATCACCTGCATTTTCCTCTCATGTTTTATGGTTTTACGTCTTAATTCAAAACTTTAATCTATTTTGAGTTAGTTTTTGTGTACAGAGTAAGGTAGAGGTCCAATTCCATCCTTTTGCCAATGGCTGTCCAGTTTTCCCAACACTGTTCATTGAAGAGACAATCCTTGCCTCATTGTATGTTTTTGGGTCCTTTGTTGTAAACTACTTGACCACATATGTGTGGGTTTATTTCTGGGTTTTGATCCTGTTGCATTTACCTATGTTTTTGTTTTTATAACAAAACCATACTGTTGAATATTAAAGCCTTGTAACATAATTTGAAACCAGGAAGCATGATGCCTCCAACTTTATTCTTTCTCAAGATTTCTTTTGCTATTCAGGCTTCATGTATGTGGTTCCATACATATTTTAGGTTTGTTTATTCTATTTCTGTGACTGATTCTAATTGGCATTTTGATGATATTGAATCTGTAGACTACTTTGGACAGCATAGATATTTCAACAATACCATTTTTTCCCCCAATCCATGAGTATGGAATATCTTTCCATTATTTGTGTCTTCTTCAATTTGTTTCACCAATGTCTTAGTTTTCAGTGTACACGTTTTTTACCTCTTAGACTTAACTTATTCCCAGATATTTTATTCTCTTTGATGAAATTGTAAAAAGGATCTTATTCCATATTTCTCTTTCTGATAACTTATTAGTGTATAGATACACAGCAGGTTTTGTATATTGATTTTTAATCCCACGACTTTACTGAATTTGTTCAACAGTTTTCTGGTGGAGTCATTAAGGTTTTCTATATAATATTATGTTGTCTGCAAATAGTGACAGTTTTACTTCTTCCTTTCTGATTTGAATGTCCTTCATTTCTTTTTCTTGACTAATCGCTCTGACCAATTCTGTATTGAATAAAAGTAATGAGAGGGGATATCCTTGTCTTGTTTCTGATTTTAGAAGAAATGCTTTTGCCATTTCATCGAGTATGATGTTAGCTAAGGGCTTGTCATGAGTCGAATTTATTATGTTGAGATATGTTCTCTCTGTTCCCCATGTTGAGAGTTTTTAAATTCTGTAGTGAATTTTCTATGTGATTCTGTTTTCCAGTGTATATATAAATATACACGAGAATATGAAGGTTGAACTGTCCTTTGCTATTTTGTTTATATGACTTTACTATGTGTTTTAAGGTATTAAAATCCTCCAAATAATTTTTTAAAAAACCCTTACTATGTGCCTAAATATCAGACAAAGTTTTAAACCAGTTTTACCTTCTCTTTTATACCACTCTGCACTCTGCCTGGTTGCTGGTTGCTGGTTTAGATGCTAAATTGTGTCTGACTCTTGCAACCCCATGGACTGTAGCCCTGCCAGGCTCCTCTGTCCATGAGATTTTTCAGGCAAGAATACTGGAATGGGTTGCCATTTCCTTCTCCAGGGGATCTTCCACACCCAGGGATAGAACCTGGGTCTCCTGCATTGCAGGCAGATTCCTTACCAACTCAGCTATGAGGGAAGCCCTCTGCACTCTAAGGCATGTTTAATTTGTAAAGAACCAAACACACTACCTGGTCGTGTCAGAGTTTAGATAGTAGCTTGGTGCAGGACTAGGGTTTGGGTGAAGGGAGTGAGGCACTTGCCTTGGGTGCCAAAAACTCATGATCAAGATAAAAAATACTTAATGCATTATTTTTAAAAACAAAATTTAAGGTAAAAAAAATCCAAGGTAAGAAGAATAACAGCATTTTGAATAAAGACATGATTGGGCAAGATACTGAATTGAATACCACATGTTTTAATTCATTCTTACATGACAAAATTGTGTTCTTCATTATGCAGCTTCTAATTTATAGGAAAAATAATGAATTACATATATGGAACTGCTTTTTCTAACATTAGTTTAAAAGATTGACACAAACTAGAATTAATTACACAGTTGACAAACAGCAGAAGTCAAAGACCTTGAAGCTGTGATTAAAAAAACACAAATAAGTTTCTGTATACTTCCTTAGTCTTGGAATCATATTTCAGATGATTTTTTGGGACACTGGACTAGAAATAAGGAAAAAATAAATTTTATCTGTGCAGGAAGAAACACAGTTTGGATCCCAAACCTAGGAAAAGAGATTCCTATCTTTTATATAAGTACTATATTATATCATTTAGGAATTCTCTCACCTGTGTTGATAAGGATAGTATTTGTCAATCACAAATAGGTCCTCTGCTGCTGCTGCTGCTGCTAAGTCACTTCAGTTGTGTCCGACTCTGTGCGACCCCATAGACAGCAGCCCACCAGGCTCCCCCGTCCCTGGGATTCTCCAGGCAAGAACACTGGAGTGGGGTGCCATTTCCTTCTCCAATGCATGAAAGTAAAAAGTGAAAGTGAAGTCGCTCAGTCGTGTCCGACTCTTAGCGACCCCATGGACTGCAGCCCACCAGGCTCCTCCATCCATGGGATTTTCCAGGCAAGAGTACTGGAGTGGGGTGCCATTGCTTTCTCCGAATAGGTCCTCTAGAGTTCCTTATTTCAAGTGATATCTGAATCTCATTAGCTTTTATTTACTGACAGTTTAAAAACTGACATATTTGTCCTTGTATTTTTACTAGTCTGTTATCAGACCAATTCAGAAAAACCTCATGTTTCATCCCCACCATTGAGTCACAATAACATAGAAAAATCTGTCCAGAAACCATGCATGTAAAAAAAACTGAGTTAAGTAATAGAAGGAAAATAGTCTCAAACATTCTACTTTCACAACCGTACAATTATATATTAATAGTATACTAAATTAACTAAAATCTATATGTTTAGATGATGGCCATTACAATCATACTTTTTCTATATTTCAACATAAATGTTTTAATAGTACATGTTACCAATGAAATAGAGTATAAAAAGCTTCTTTAAAATATTACAAAATCTCAGAGACAATGAATGTTATTTTATACCAATAACAGAAGTAAATCAGTCAATGGTTGTGAATTTCGATTTTTTCAACCCATGTACATTATCTCCATATCCATGTCCTTGTGTTGAAAGTAATTAATACGTACGATTCATTTAGTATATTTTAAGAAGCACTTCAGGCTAATAACTATAAAATAATGCCTAAGGCATAAGGTCACTGAAATTCTGATATTATGTCTAAGGCTGAGGGCATCATATCAAAATAGAGGTAGCTTATATGGGCAATATTTTTTTCATATTTTACATAAAATTTTTGCTTTTAGTATGTGTGAGCCTAGTAAAGTTTTAATGTGAGCTCTGCAATAGAGTGCATCACCTCTAGTTTTTATATCACAGTCTTTTTACAAAAAGTGACCTACCACTAATACAATGTGTTTTATGTGTGTAACCTCCAGTAAGCAGTAAAAGTGCTGTTTCTGTAGATTTTCTTCCACTATATATACAGAAGCATAGCCTAGGTGGTGTGTTTATTCACACAATATCACTACGGTGGTTAAATCCACATAAAGCTATTTCTATCTGGATATAGCTATATAAAAATCACAAGAATAATGGGTACAGTTCTACAGGTTATACACTTTTTAGAGCCTTCAGTTAAAATTCCCACTGGCAGTGCAAGAGGGTTCCCTTTTCTCCACATCCTCTCCAGCACTTGTTATTGGTGGATTTTTTGTTGATGGCCATTCTGACTGGAGTGAGGTGATATCTCATTGTATTTTTGATTTGCATTTCTCTAATAATGCGTGATGTTGAGCATCTCTTTATGTGTTTATTAGCCATCTCTATGTCTTCTTTGGAGAAATGTCTATTTAGGTCTTTTGCCCACTTTTTGATTGGGTTGTTTGTTTTTCTGATATTGAGTTGTATGAGCTGCTTGTATATTTTAGAAATTAATCCTTTATCAGTTGTTTAATTTGCTATTATTTTTCTCCCATTCTGAGGACTGTCTTTTCACCTTGTTTATATTTTCTTTGCTATGCAAAAACTTTTAAGTTTCATTAGGTTCCACTTGTTTACTTTTGTTTTTATTTCCGTTATTCTAGGAAGTGGTTCATAGAGGATCTTGCTATGATTTATGATACACAGTGTTCTGCCTATGTTTTCTTCCAAGAGTTTTATAGCTTCTGGTCTTATATTTAGGTCTTTTATCTGTTTTGAGTTTATCTTTGTGTATGGTGTTATGAAGTGTTCTAATTTCATTCTTTTACACATAGTTATCCAGTTCTACCAGCACCACTTACTGAAGAGACACTCTTTTTCCCATTGTATATTCTTGCATCCTTTCTCACAGATAAGGTGCCCATAGGTGTGTGGGTTTATCTCTGGGCTTTCTATCTTGTTCCATCCGTCTATTCCAGTACCATACTGTCTTGATGACTGTAGCTTTGTAGTGTAGTCTGAAATTAGGTAAGCTGATTCTTCCAGATTCATTATTCTTAAGATTGCTTTGGCTGTTCAGGGTCTTTTGTGTTTCCCTATGAATTGTGAATTTTTTTTGTTCTCATTCTGTAAAAAATGCCATTGGTAATATAATCAGGATTGTGTTGAATCTGTTGATTGTGTTTGGTAGTATAGTCATTTCCACAGTATTGATTATTCCAACCCAGAAGCATGGAGCATCCCTCCATCTATTTATGTCATCTTTGATTTCTTTCATCAGTATCTTGTTTCTGTATACATCTCTTTTGTCTCCTTATATAGGTTTATTTCTAGATATTTTCTTCTTTTTGTTGCAATAGTAAATGGGGTTGATTCCTTAATTTCTCTTTCTGACTTTTCATTGTAAGTATATAGGAATGCAAGTGATTTCTGTGTACTGATTTTGTATCCTGCCACTTTACTAAATTCACTGAGAAGCTCTAGTAATTTTCTGATAGTGTCTTTTGGGTTTTCTGTGTTTGGGTTTTTTTGTGTTTTCTGTTAGTGTCTTTCAGGTATCATGTTATTTGCAAACCTATTGGTTTGAATGAAGAGGACAAGACTGCACACTTCAGTTCTTTGGTATCTGTTATCTGCAAAAAAAAAAAAAAAAAAAAGTTTAAAAAGTTTTACTTCTTTCTTTCCAATCTAGATTCCTTTTATTTCTTTTTCTTCTCTGATTGCCATAGCTAGGACTGCCAGAACTATGTTATAATAGTGGTGAAAGTGGACACCCTTGTCTTATTCCTGATCTTAGGGGGAATGCTTTCAGTTTTTCACCATTGAGAAAAATGTTTGCTGTGGGTTTGTTGTATATGGATGGCCTTTATTATGTGAAGGTACTTTACTTCTATGCCCATTTTTTGAAGAGTTTTTGGTTGTTTTTTTATCCTAAATGGGTGCTGAATTTTGTTGAAAGCTTTTCCTTCATCTGTTATCATATGGTTTTTATCTTTCTATTTGTCAATATGTGTATCACATTGATTGATTTGCATATATTGCAGAATCCTTGAATCCCTGGGATAAACCCTATTTGATCATGGTGTATGATCTTTTTAATGTGTTGTTAAATTCTCTTTGCTGTAATTTTGTTGGATTTTTACATCTCTATTCTTGAGTGATATTGGCCTGTAATTTTCTTTTTTTATGATGTCTTTGTCTGGTTTGGGTATCAAGGTGATTGTGGCCTCATAGAATGAATTTGAAAGTGTTCCACAGCTATAATGTGTGTTAGTTGCTTAGTCGTGTCTGATTCTTTGCAACCCCACAGACTGTAGCACACCAGGCCCCTCCGTCCATGGGATTCTCCAGGCAAGAACACTAGAATGGGTTGCCATTTCCTTCTCCAAAAGGAACCATAGAAAGAAAGAAAGTGAAGTCGCTCAGTCATGTCTGACTCTTTACGACCCCATGGACTGTAGCCTACCAGTCCATGAATACTGGAGTGGGTTGCTGTTTCCTTCTCCAACAACTATCAGATCAGATCAGATCAGTCGCTCAGTCGTGTCCAACTCTTTGCGACCCCATGAATCACAGCATGCCAGGCCTCCCTGTCCATCACCAACTCCCGGAGTTCACTCAGACTCATGTCCATCGAGTCAGCAATGCCATCCAGCCATCTCATCCTCTGTCGTCCCCTTCTCCTCCTGCCCCCAATCCCTCCCAGCATCAGAGTCTTTTCCAATGAGTCAACTCTTCGCATGAGGTGGCCAAAGTACTGGAGTTTCAGCTTTAGCATCATTCCTTCCAAAGAAATCCCAAGGCTGATCTCCTTCAGAATGGACTGGTTGGATCTCCTTGCAGTCCAAGGGATTCTCAAGAGTCTTCTCCAACACCACAGTTCAAAAGCATCAATTCTTTGGCGCTCAGCTTTCTTCACAGTCCAACTCTCACATCCATACATGACCACAGGAAAAACAATAGCCTTGACTAGACAGACCTTTGTTGGCAAAGCAATGTCTCTGCTTTTGAATATGCTGTCTAGGTTGGTCATAACTTTCCTTCCAAGGAGTAAGCGTCTTTTAATTTCATGGCTGTGGTCACCATCTGCAGTGATTTTGGAGCCCAGAAAAATAAAGTCTGACACTGTTTCCCCATCTATTTCCCATGAAGTGATGGGACCAGATGCCATGATCTTAGTTTTCTGAATGTTGATATTTAAGCCAACTTTTTCACACTCCACTTTCACTTTCATCAAGAAGCTTTTTAGTTCCTCTTCACTTTCTTCCATAAGGGTGGTGTCATCTGCATATCTGAGGTGTACTCTCCCCTTTAGTTTAAAACTAAGTTAGGCAACTGTGGCCAGGTCAAAACTGAATCACATTATCTCTGACAGAACAATTTAACTTTTATCTAAGAGTCATTTTTTGAGAGGAGAACCTGTTTAAATAAGTTAATAAATAAATATAATAGCCAGGAAAAAAGTTTGAATTGGGCCATTTCTAAGAAAAAAAAAATTTCTTTTCCCACAGTTTTCCAAAATGTGACCACTTGCTATTTGCCCACTTCATTCTATTTTCATTCACAAAATGTGTATGTGTGATTGCTTCTCTGACTGACACTGAGCCAAGTTTACATATCCATTTTATTTTTATGCTGTTCGATTTAAATTATTTTATGATGCAGAATGTAGTAATGAAGGGGTGCTTCATAGCCTGGAATATCTGGCAGTATAGTAGGTGTCAACAGAATAATCAATTGTTCCCATGGCTAATTCTTGCCCCATCTTCTCACAGAAAGTTGGGGCATTAAAAGAAGGTGATACTTAATTCACAGAAAGAAGGAAGGCCATTTAATTGGATTAGCTGGCATCTCCCTTTCATTTGTCTCTTTTTATCCCCACCTCTTAATAAGCCCTCCCCTCCACCTCCTGCCCCCACCCCCCACCCCCCACACACACACATCAGTAGTAACAGGGTTTGGCAGTTATGCAGAAAACAGAAGCTAGTTTTGAGATGAACCTATTGGTTTGAATGAAGAGGACAAGACCACACACTGCTTCAGTCCTCTGGTATAAAGCATTGCATCTCCCTTGACAACCTCATTCTTATGTGATCTCTTCACCAACTACTACCCCCTGCTTCCACTTGTGGGTCAGGTAATAAGTGTTTTTTGTGAGTGTAAGTATTCAGATTGTCCTTCTGAAAGGTCAGGACTTGGTGGCCATGAGGTACTCTCTCTTTCTCATGCAGTAAAATTCAAATTTTACTTGACTCAGCGTCTGCAAGTTTTAACTCTAGTCTTTCTGTTTATATAACATCCTTATAAATAAGGAGAATCAGAATACAATAATCCAGAGTCAGTAACCTTTTAAATTAATGATAATTGAAAATGGACTTCATTTCTCACTCAAACGGTTGCTGTAGTCTAGTACCTTATTATATGACTAGCAATATTTGAGCCAGGGAGGTATTATCTAGTGGAAGAATTCGAAATTCATAATGAAAGAATCTGGGTCCATTCTCTCTCCAGGTAGCAAAGAACATAACTATATCAAACATGTACTGAAACGCACTATTCTAAGCATTTCACGTACATTTTTTTGGTATCTTGGCTAATGTGTACAAAACCCCTGCAAGCTAAGTTTTATTATTATTCCTGTTTTCTAGAGGAAATTATGGGAACAAACAGCAGTTAAACAATTCACCCAAGATCAAGCAGTTAAATGGCAGAATTAAGGATTCAGCTTCAGCACACTGACCCCATTGCTTCAGTAGTTCATAGAACCTGGGGTGAGTTTTAAAATATATTTATGGAATGGGCAACAAGTATCCAGAAGAGGCACTGAACCTAATTCAGGAGCAGAGGCCAAGGAGCCCCTGGTGCCCATGCATTAGGCAGTAGCAGTTGATACAGTTGAGGGGGATGCCTGGTGGTCCTCGCTGAGACCAGATCGATGGCAAAGAACAAAAAGACACTTAGGGGGACCTGCAGTTACCCACCAACCTGTACAAAAGTTCTTCAGTGTTTTAACAACAGGTATAACCAGTAGTGGTGACACATACTGAATATCAGCTCTGTGATACTTGTACACCTCAAAATAATTTACCAACACAGATTTTAATAAGAATCTCGCAACAAATGGCAGCAGAAGCCATATTCAGGCAGTTTGTTTTCATTTCACTGCCTGTATCTTGTCAGCTGTAAGCACATGGGAATATGGTCATTTGCAGTGTGGAATCATTGCTGTCTTAAGAAATTAACTAATATGAAATACATGAAGAGAGTATGTCAGGCTTTGGGTTAGTCTTAATATCTTTTTGCAAAAAATGGAGAGCTGGAGAATGCCATATGTGAACACTATTTGGAAAATTCCAAGATCTTCTCAAAATATCTGAACTTTGATAAAATCACAAAGGAATAAAAGACTTGCTCAGGTATGACTCACAGTAGCACAAAAGACACTTACTTAGCTTTATAAGAAAGTTTATGTTTGAAGAGTTTTCTCTTCCAGCTGCCAACAAATGGAGGAAAGGGATATATTTATTTACTGAGGGCAGAATATCCCCCTCAAATAGCAGACCAAGTTTTATGGAAGTCACTTTTCAAGTTAGCTAAGATTTTGTCAATTATTTGATGGGTTTTAGCTCAGGGATAAAATGTGAAGCTGTTATTTTTCTGGCAAAGCCAGCAAGAAGGAAATGTATGCTGAGGGAGGGAAAAGAGAAATTGGAAAATTGAGCTAACTTAATAGAAATCTAACATTTGCTGTTGCATCGAATAATTACCTTTTTTTCAGATCCCTTTGAAGATGAAAGGTTTTTGTATTAAAATTTTTTATTACCAGACTATCATGGAGGGAAAAGAAATCTGTGCAATGTCTGTGCATTTCCCGTTTTAAAATACACAAGTGATCTTTTGCCTATCTTTATTATAGTGGTTCTGTTCCAAAGAGCCTTAATCTGGAAAGTAGATGACATAAACTTAAACAACTGAGACTATATTAAGATGAGCAATGCAAGGGAAAACAAAACAAAACAAAACAAAACCTTGGGCTCAGTTTGTAGACATTAGACATTGCAGCAGTTGTCTCTTGCAAAGAGAAAAGCAGTGTTGTGTTGAGGATAGCTGTGGGGACTTGGCTAGATGACTCAGTCAAAAGCTTTGTTATTAGATGACTCAGATTTAGTAATCCTCAGCCAGTTGCCTTCCCAAGTGTATCTTCATTTTGTCAACATGTTTGAGGAGCTGCTTCAGAGATTCTAATAAGTCCAAATGAGCATTAAAAAGGAGAGTCAGTGACAAGTGTCTCTTGAGAAAGGTATGCCCTTCCTAGAAAACTCTGGATTTTGTTATGAGGATGCCAGCAGTGCAAGAATCTGGCCTAACACATGATGACCAGGTTGATTTTATATGCAGGGAAGTCAAATGAGTTCTCTAAGTGGCACGACGCTAAGTACATCCACATAGTCTCTGAGCATCTCAGTTCTCCAGAGCACATTAAGCCTTTCCAGATTTATCCTCGGAGCTTGGCTATTTGCCAGGATTCAGACTGTGTTCTGTTGTGCAGTGGGCTGAGTATTCCCAGGTGTCGGCAGAGTTTTATGTCTAGTCCTTATTTACAGTTTTTCTTAGGATTGCTTTGAAGTGTGAACAATCAAGTTGCAGCATGCAGCAAAGTTCTTTCCACACGAGCCCTTTATTTCACTTTCTATTACGGCTTGGATGCCTTCTCAAAACAGGAGTATTTATCTCTAACTCTTCAAATGCATTTGGAAAGATAAATTCTTTTGCAAAGACTTTAGAAACCATTTTATTCCTTTGTTAAGTAAGATAAAAATAGAAAGAGCTGGTATTCTTCTTTCTTGACTTCTTTGAGAAAAGAGGAGTAGTTTAGCAAGCCTTTTCACTTATTAATTATTAGAATATACAAAACATCCTGTGGCTTGGTGACCCTCATCCAAGATGAGACACACATGCTTCTTGCATTTAATCTGTGCTGTGTACTGTTTGGAATTACTAGCAAAGTTCTAATATGACATGATGACTAATTTTTAGCTCTTAAGTGTCACAGTTGGGGAAAAGGGAGTATCTATTGTAGCAAGTGTACAAATTATGCCTTAACATCCATCTTCCTAATGATTTTGTCATTTTCTGAAATTCCCAAGCTAAAAGCAGATATTCTGGATTTCCACCTCTCTATCCCCTCAGGATAAAAAGCTCTAACTAGAATTGTGTGAAGGGAGGCTACCAAGCCCACTTCCCCAGCACACTTTGCAAACACCCTTTAGAGGTGACCCTCTGCAGCCAGCAAGGCACTGCCTACATGGATCTCCATTCAGGAAGCTCAGTAGACTGAGACAACCTGCAGCCCTTGGGGTAGCTCAGTAGCAAATGTCAGACTCAGAATGAACTTGGTATTTCCACTTAAAAGATTTTTTGCACTGCACGTGTTTTCTCCTTGTCACCCGATTCTTGTGTGTGTTTTCCAAAATCACACTCAATGTTGTGAAAATAGTGGTCAAAAATAGGAGTGGTTTAGTGAGGGGAGAGGCTGAGATGGTACATGGCAGCTGGGTGACTGCACTAAAGGCTGTATTTCTGTGTTATGCTATACTGATCTGGGGCTCTAACAAACGTTGATTTATGGTGCCAGGAGGACCCTGGCGTGGATAACTTCTATTCCTTTCAGAACTTTTTATCTTTATTTTTAAATGTCACAATTTTAAATGATTTTTTTTTCAGAGTCAACCCCAGATTAATGATTCCTGGAAGGGCCATGGCAAGTGATTATGAGTCCACTTAACACTGGTGGTTGATGGCATATTAAACAATAACGCTGATAACATGCAGCCTTCAGTACCTATAGCATTTTCAGCCTGACCTCAAGATGAAATTAATACAGAAGACAAATAGAAGGGAAGCACGTGCTCAATTTTTTCATCAGGCTGTTACATAAATAACAGATCAACATCTTCCTGTTCACACCATACCAGAGTGGAGGGAAATGCTAGAAACTTCAAGCCATCAATAACTTAAAATGGCTGGTGTCAAAGCCACTTTTTTTTTTTTTTTAAACAGCAGATTGACCTGTTTGTAGCCCATTCTTAATAGCAAGGGAAGGAGTTTGGGGCTTTGGCTAGGACTATACAAGTGATTTCCAAATGATATTTCAGATGTAAAAATTCAGTCTTCCAGTATTTCTCCCATTCTCCCTTCTCCCAAACACACACACACACTGCCCCATCAACCCCCACTGACACTTCTTCATTGTCATGAAAAAGCCCAGCCAGTCTTGGGGGATTTTGCAAAGCATTATTCCTCTTTTTTACTCAGACTCTCACTGATACCTCTACATTTTTTTTTTTTTTTCAGTTGGTGGGGTGGAATGTTATTCTCTGGTAAGAAGCAGAGTTTGAGTTTTTAAAGTTGTAGAGACAGTGGCTGCCAAGTTCATCTGTTTGACTTCTCTGGCCATTGGCATTCAACTAGTGGGTCCCCATTGCGGGAGCTGAAATGCGAAGTGACCTTTTTGGGTGAACAGTCACAAAGCCACACTGACACATTTAATAGGGAGAAATGTGGGCTCAGTTTTGTGGTATGAGAAGATTGTCAGGAGTATGTATCTTTTTATTTCTTTAACCCAAACACAGCCTTTGTAGCTTTTTTTGAATGTTCAAGTCACACCTTCCCCTTCAAATGATAAAAGAATTCAGTGTGAAATTTGCTTTCTAAACTCCTGTGAAGGTTCTGTCGTTCTCATATAATACTTCAGGAGTATTATACCGGGGACACATTCAATGGATTCCCTTTATGCCTTAATGATCAGATGCAGGAGGGGAATGCTGTATGGGTTTCATTCTTATTTCTTACTCAATTCTCTCCTCTGTATCATCTGAACTTGTTTTATATTGACACCTTACTCTTCAGTAAAAATAAAAGCATGGGGTTATTTTTGTTGCAGGAGGTAGTACCTTAACACCCAGTAAAAGTGTTTCCCACAGAAATTTGCTGCTAGAAAATCAGGGATCTTGTGAAATGAGAAATACTATCCTATGAAGTTCAAGTGGCAAATAGGGCTGGAGTTTTTTTTTATTTTTTAGTTCAGTATCCAAACTTATTTGGGTTTGGGATGAGCACTTTGCTAATAATGTGTGTCTACTTACTTCCAAGATGCTAGATCAGAACCATATGGCATTTAAAGAAAATGATACTGTGACAATGTCAGCACTTCTACTATAAGACTTTTTTTTTCTAGAATCTATCAATATCTAGCAAAAAGTAGAGTTATCCAAAAGTTAGCACATGGCCTAGCAACTACATTTATTGTAAATAAATTTTGCAGAAAGGTCCTCTTGGCTATTTTTAAATGATAGTATTTCACCCACACAAGAAAGTGCATTTTTGCTTAGTTTATTGTTTTTATTTCTGGCTTCATATGACTCAAGTACAGCTTCATTTTCAAACATTAGCTCACAATGTTGACTGGTGCCTTTAGGCATTTCAGGGATAAAAATAAAATGACCAAGTTGTTTGGTTTGGAAAAGCAACTTCTTCCAAGCAGCTTCTTCATGTGCTGAATTTTTTCTCAATACATACTTTATAACTTTTTTGAAAAAGACAGCATTTTCCTTCACATATGGGAGGCAGGTGAACCTAAACCACGTGGATGTCCTAGAGCTCAGATTCTCTCATTCACAATCACACTCACCTTATCTGAAGTATCTCAAATACAGAGAGATGTATGACAAGCTCCTTAACATCAGGAAGTATTGCTAGACATTTCTTTATTTAAAAAACACATTTTAAATTAATGTGTGTTGCCAATATTGCATGTCAGGGAAAGGGCTAAAATACTTCTATTTTGCTGACTGATTTATCAGTTTCCATGCTATGAGGCCATGTTTCCAAGTTATCCCCGTAGTCTATCCACCTAGCAGGAAAATAGTCATTCTTGCCTCTCCAGATTTAGCTAACCTAGGAGGATAGACATGCACAGAAGAAAGAAAAGATTAAGAATCAAAGCTCCAAAGATAACCAACCATGCAGCTTACAAGTATCCAAGAAAAATTACACCAGACAAAATTAAATAGACAAGGAAAGACTATTCAAGGTTATTGTAATGGGAGTTGAGATTATTACAAAAAAGGAGAGAGGCTGAACTCAGCCTCAGTGAAACAAGGGGCAGGAGGATTTTTAAGGGCTGAGGTGACTTAGTGGGAAAGTCCTGGAGGACACTGTGGGGAGTTGGTCAATGTGATTAGGCCATCTCTATTTGCAAATTGGCACTTAGGAAGTTAGGTTTCTACCCTCCCACAGAGACTGGGAGAGAGGGGCGCTATCTTTCTTGATGATTGTATTTGAAAAGGATGGCTCCCGGGTCCTTGACAAAGACATGTCTGGGTTGCAAAACTGGCAAGAGACTAGGAAAAGATTTACATCTCCAAGAGGCAGAGAAAGTACAATTCCAAGTTTTCTAAAGTAAGTGTTCTGAGAAAAGGAAGGCTAGGGAAATACTCGAGAAAATCCTGTGTGAAGTTTAGTTAAGCTAAGGAGAATTCTTAAGGCTGTCTTGATGTAAAGCCATATTGATCTGGAGGAAAAAAAAAAAAAAAAAACCATCAAGGGACTAGGGACTAATCTTAAAAGATTTAAACTCCCAGGTTCCATGACTTCCTGGGTCCCTCAAACTCACAGGTTTGCTCTTATTCTCTCCAGCAGGCTTAGAGTCAGAAGGATAAGGGTAAGAAAAACTACAGTGAGTCCCCTGGTTCTTCATTTTTTTCTGCTATATCACTTGTTTATTTCACATGGCAATTTCTGCTTCTGTCCTGGCAATCCCATCTTGTGAGCCAGTGAAGTAAAGATGATGATCATAGCTTTCTTAATTATTCTTCTTCCCAAAAAATCAAGATCTTTAGCTTGAATCATCTCCCAGGAACCTGACACACAAGCCTGGGCCAAACAGTACTTGGAAACTAGCAACTTGACATTGTAGATCTCTCTTCAGGAGACACTTATAGCTAATATTCCTGAAAATCCATCAGTTCCCTTCCACCAGTTTCACATCCACTAACTCCATCTCCTTTTTCAATGTACTTCTAAGCTACCAAGTCTCCTTTCATCTGTCGGTTCTGCTGACACCTTTGTAAAAAAACACGAATGACCTTCACCAAATCTGTAAGTAGAGATTTTTTATTTTGCTATGCATATCACCCTCAGTCTTCATATAGAATTCACCACTCGTTTCACAACCAGCTCTTCTTTGCAGCTTTTTCAGTGCTTGAATTCTATGACAATGCACTTTTCTGATTGCTCTAATGTTTCTTTTTCTCTCTGTCTCATGGGCCCCACTTCCTGTGTTGGTGTCCTGAAGGTAGGATCTCTTCTCCTTCCTCTGGTCTTGATCCATTACTTCCTGTTGGGTCAGTTCATCTACTTCCATAGTTCCAGCCACAACCTTAATCCTGATGACTATAACAACTGCCTTTGTAATGAGGATTGAAGTCACTGTTTTCATAGTTTTCGGTTTCTATCATTCCCATTAAGCCCCAGGTTAAATATTTCAACTGTCTCGAACACAAAGAGAACCTAGAGTTCTGCTAACATCTCAAACTGAACATGCTCAAAGTGCAGTGACATCATCCCTACCTCTGCCTGCCAGTCTCTCACCTTATAGTCTTCCCCTGTCTACACTTAACATTTTATTTAAATTTGACTGATGGAGCTCCAGCTGACCTTCAGCTCTCACCCACCTGGACCACTCCAGCCCTGCTTGATGATGCTCTGTGGTCTTACCCTTGGCACTGGAAATTGTTCTCATGCTGAACATTTATACTCACCTGTTGAAATTTTTCATTTTATCCCCTTTTCAATTTAAATGTGACCTCGTTCTGTGAGCATTTCCCCATTTCTTGGACTATAATTAATTTTTTCTCATCCCATTATTGTGACTGTTCTTTATAACATCACTAAACTCTGCTTAGTATTATAGTTTATATGTGTATGACTCTCTCTTTCACTAAATGGAAAATTCTTTGACAGCAATTATTGTATCCTATTTTCCTTTTTATTCCCAAAATTGCCTTTCACAGTGTAGGTCTTCAGGGCATGTGTATTAAGTGGAAATGTTTCATTTCATAAACATGAAGTATTTCCATATGCAATCTAAACATATCTGGGATCCTCATGGAATCCTAAATGAGTTGTTGGGAGATCTTAGAGAGCTGAAAATTGAACAGATATACCAGATAAACTGGTGAGGTGGGGGTTGGAGGGGTGGTAATTATATGTTAGTTCATTTCCTGATATTTTACACCTCTCATATTCAGTGGATGATAGTAACTTAATCTTTTTAAATTAATTTTTATTGGAGTATAGTGGATTTACAGTGTTGTGTTTATTTCTGCTATGCCGTAATGTGACTCAGTTATACACATATATACAATCTTTTTAATATTCTTTTCCATTATGATTTATCCCAGGATATTGAATATAGTTCCCCTGTGCTATACAGTAGGACCTCATTGTTTATCAGTATTTTATTTTATGTTTCATGTTTTGAAGCCTTGAGAGAGGGGAGGTGGGAAGAGCACCATGTGATATTTCCTAGTGACAGGAGAAGATCTGGCTCTCTTTGAATTTGTCTTCAAACCCCATTTAAAACCCGTAGCCAATGTATTGACAATTGCAAGATCTCTGTGTAAATGCTTTAACCAGTTGTCTCTAAGTAGATGTAACTATTAGGATCCTCTCTCTATTTTCATGTGGAAATATGTGGCCGAGAAGGAAGCTTGCAAAGAAATGTCATAGAAATTTCTTGTGAAGATAAGCAAACTTGAGCAATGTTCAAGCACTTTGGGATGGCTTACTCCAACCTGGCTGGATCACACAGAGACAGTGTCATAACCCACTGAAGGAATGGGCTGAATAAGGGTGGAATATTGTCATACAGAGTGGCTCCCAAGGGTTCTATTGATGTTTCTGTAGGAAACCTGCCTGAGTCACATTACATTCTGAGAACCACACAGTCTCCCCACTTTGGAAAAAAATGTAGATACAACTACTAGTCAACCTTAGCAGCTAAAAATTATGATTCTTGTCTAAGAAAAAGTTTAGCACTACGGCAAATAATATCATTCCCATCGAAACAGGATTTAGTTGATAGTTTAGCATCTACAATCACTCAGATACTTTATCTACATTTATGTTTTCTTTTCATAACAGCACAGCAAAGTAAGTATCAGTTCAGTTCAGTCACTCAGTCATGTCCATCTCTTTGTGACCCCATGAACCACAGCACACCAGGCCTCCCTAACCCCTGGAGTTCACTCAAACTCATGTCCACTGAGTCGGTGATGCCATCCAGCCATCTCATCCTCTGTCGTCCCCTTCTCCTCCTGCCCCCAATCCCTCCCAGCATCAGGGTCTTTTCCAATGAGTCAGCTCTTCGCATGAGGTGGCCAAAATACTGGAGTTTCAGCTTTAGCATCATTCCTTCCAAAGAAATCCCAAGGCTGATCTCCTTCAGAATGGACTGGTTGGATCTCCTTGCAGTCCAAGGGACTCTCAAGAGTCTTCTCTAACACCACAGTTCAAAAGCATCAATTCTTTGGCACTCAGCCTTCTTCACAGTCCAACTCTCACATCCATACATGACTACTGGAAAAACCATAGCCTTGACTAGACGGACCTTTGTTGGCAAAGCAATGTCTCTGCTTTTGAATATGCTGTCTAGGTTGGTCATAACTTTCCTTCCAAGGAGTAAATGTCTTTTAATTTCATGGCTGCATTGTCTCTATTTTAATTTGGAATAAACTAATGCTCACATAAGAAAAAAAAAAAGAATGTGAACTCTTTTGACAATATTTTGCTGTTTCTCTCCCATAATTAAAGTGTTGCTGCTGCTAAGTCGCTTCAGTCGTGTCCAACTCTGTGCGATCCCATAGATGACAGCCCATTAGGCTCCCCCGTCCCTGGGATTCTCCAGGCAAGAACACTGGAGTGGGTTGCCATTTCCTTCTGCAATGCATGAAAGTGAAAAGGGAAAGTGAAGTCATTCAGTCGTGTCCAACTCTTAGCGACCCCAAGGACTGTGGCCCACCAGGCTCCTCTGTCCATGGGATTTTCCAGGCAAGAGTGCTGGAGTGGGGTGCCATTGCCTTCAATTAAAGTGTACCAGAGTACTGAAGAATTACATTCAATGTAAAATTTTGAATTTACTTGCCACTTCAAGCCTTCTATTTTTTATAGCTTTAAAAGACAGATATATTTTGTAAGTTTTGAGAAATTAATGCACTGGGAATTGTCAAGGTTAGGATAACTGCCTTGTTCTCTGACTAGATATTTCTTGGACTTTCACTCTAAGGTACACATGTTGGCAAGGATACACTCAGACTTGCTCAACCTATAAGGCCCGGGAAATAATGATCAGGTTATTTACTTTGTTTAATTTCATTATTTCTCTTTCCAGAAATGGAAACATCAGCGTTTCCGTTAGCCCCACCTGTGTCTATTCTACCTCTAATTGACATTAGCAGTCATCATGAATTTTGTCTTTTTCTGTTTTGTGTGACAGCCCTTGAACCATCAAATGCCATGCCTTTAGGAGTCTCAACCACCGAAGGGTCTGGAAATAGTATGCTAATTCTTTACCCAGTCCCTAGTCCTTGTCCTTAGTGTCTGTAAAACTATCAGACTACAGAGTATCTAATGTATCACCACCGGACATGACTAGGTTTTTTAACATCCCCTTCTTTCTGGGTCTCCCTATGACCTCTCCCTCTGTACTGTACAGTTGCTATGCTTCTTGCCATCTTTCCCTTGAAGCTTAGTCTCCTTTACAAGATCTCCTGTGATCCCCTCAATGATATGATTCAGGATTGATATTCTCACCTGGAAATTAAAAATTGGCAACCTTCATAGTCATTTTTTATAAGTAAACTAACTTGACTTACCACACCTATCACAATGTTTCGGGTACTGAAAATGCTGACATTGAACCACACTACATATGAATTTGCCTCCCAAACTACTTGGACTTGTGACTGTAGAAGGGCAGAAATGTGTCTCTCCTATAATAATGATTTTTACCACCTACAAATTTTCTACTAATAACAAGTTTTCTGATTTTTTCTCTTTCCATCTTTTATATGCGTGCATGCTAAGTCACTTCAGTTGTGTCTGACTCTCTGCAACATTATGGACTGTAGCCCTCCAGGCTCCTCTGTTTGTGGGATTCTCCAGGCAAGAATACTGAAGTAGGTTGCTATACCTTCCTTCAGGGGATCTTCCCAACCCAGGAACTGAACCCAATTCTTTTACATCTCCTGCACTGGCAAGCGGGTTCTTTACCACTAACACCACCTGAGTATTATCTTGATGAGATTGACTGTATACACACTCACATATACATATGTTAAATGGTTTTCACTTACTTTAAAATGTTTTATAATATGTTATAATTCTATCCTAGTATTTATTTTAATTTTTCATTTTTCATGAACTTGTAAAAAAGATTTTTTTAAAGAACTCAGATTTTGCAATGCATGAAATGCCTTACTTCATTTCATGCATTCATTATCAACTGAACAAGAACACGAAGACAAATAGGTGAATTAGGATAGATATTCTAAAGTTCCCAACTCCTCTCCCCTTCTTTTGGCATTGGCCAATTAAATAATTTCATAAAAGTTTTACAATAACATGTTGCTCTTGGATTAAAATGATTAGTCCTCTAGCACTACAAAAATTAGAAACTTGTTCATAAAAGCAAAATGTAGAGAATACAAGGAAAACAATGCTCAGAGTGAAGGTGCTGATGAATAACATTTTTAAAATAGGAAAGGGAGGGAGTTCCCAGCATCATTTAACTGAAGTAAAATTAAAATATTTGAAGTCTTTGAACAATGACAGTTTTAAAGTTAGAAATTAGTTAGACTGGATTTAGTTAGGCTGGATCCAGTTTAGTTAGACTAGATTTCTAACTAAATTTCAGAAAGAGCCAGTACAAATAGCAAGTAGGTGCCTGGGAGAGAAGTGTCCTTGAAAGCGGCCCTTGATCACATGGACTTGATTACGATCCAAACTTGTCAAAACTTGTGAGACCACAAGGAGACTCATAAAATGTTTTTCACAATGCCTGGAACATATTAGACAAACAGTAAACCTTGTCCAATCCCTCCTTTATCCTTTATACTTCCTGCCATGGTGAGTGTGTGCGCATGGGTTGTGGGGGGACGGACAGTCCTCTGTACTACAGTATATGGAAAGCCTTCCTTTGGTTTCTTGCTTTTGTTTTGCCCTAAAAATCCAATTTCTATATTAATATGGGACAGTCTCCACTGGTGATAAAACTCTCCTTCAAAGAATAAGCAGGCTTTCTGAGAGAGCTGACACTGTACAATGCAGATCAACAATCACAGGAACAAAAACCACCTCAGAAATCATACAAATGGTAAGGAAATGTTGTAAATAGAAAGATATGACTTCATTAGACAGTACTGGAAGTATTCATTTTTCAGAAATTTAGCTCTCCATAATTCTTTTATTTCTTTCACAAATTGGA
Organism: Bos javanicus; assembly: GCF_032452875.1. Classification (NCBI taxonomy): domain Eukaryota; kingdom Metazoa; phylum Chordata; class Mammalia; order Artiodactyla; family Bovidae; genus Bos; species Bos javanicus. Next base: position 53,900,510 of record NC_083871.1, read on the forward strand.
TAATTAATGTGAGTTAGTCAAAATCCTCTATGGTTACAATCTCTGTGATTCTTTAATATTATAACTCTATGGGCTCATTTCTCATTTTCCTCCATACCTCATTTAAGGCTTGAAGTCAGTGGGAATTACCCCAGGCAAGATGAATTAAAGACTATCTGCCTAATCACTTAAGGCAGACTGTCAATTTTTAGAAATTATTAAGTACATCTACACAGTCATATGAAAATGTGGGTTTTCATAAAAACCCACATTTTTATATTTCTAATATAGATGGGAAAATTCTCTTTTTTAAAACTTAAAGCCACAAAGGATCGTAGAATTTTGAAATAAGAGTCTTAAGGAATATTTATTTCTCACTTATTCAAAAAATAGTCTATTGAGAATTTTAGGGGCCGAAAATATAACCCATTTGTCAAGTTATTTAATCTTTCTGGGTCTCAGTTTCTTGGTTGGTTGGGTAAGAAAGGTGAACAAGATGAAGCCTGTGTACCTCTAAGCTGCAACATCGCACAGTGCTGGGCTGGCAACTTGTCAAAAGTTATCTAGCTAATTAGTGGCACAATCAAGACTACACTCCAGAAGCTCGGATTTCCTAGTTAACTCCTCTCATGTCCTTTGCACTGTAACATATTAAGTTCTTAAATTTTTTTAAAAAGATACTTTTTAAATCCTGAAAATGCTTCCCTATGTCTATAAAAGGTCACTTCTGGCCCTGCAATGTGTCTTGGATAGTTACATATGAATTCTATTAGTTAAGTAGGAAAATACTATGTATTATATCTAAAGATTCAAAATCTAAACTAATACCAGGTTCTTCTATGTATGACCTGCATTTCCTTTCCGTATTTTGTTTTTTACAAATGACATATCATTTTGATATCACTTGTATATTTCAACCCTTAGAATACAAGCCTAGTTGGGTCTAAGGTTCTCAACTGTCTCAGGGTGACTCAGGACCCAGATCAGGTGGCATTCCGTGCCAACACATCAAACTCATGTCCATATTTATATAAAGGTGGCAGCTTGTTAATGAACATGGAAAGCTACCTTGAAAGAGAAAACTCTCCTCAGTGTACACTGAGCCGTGTGCCATCCAACTTGCCTTGGGGGTGGTGGGTCCCCTTTTTGTCTGATTGTGTGGAGATCATCAAGTCTTCTAGCACCATCCTGCCAGGGAAGTGTTATCCCCTTCTCTGCCACATAAGATGCCTGCATGAGCTATTATATTGCTGTCAACAACAGAGTCAACCACATATGATGAGTCAGTAACCAAACTCATCACACATTAAGGACAAATGCTCCTGCCAGCATCATCGTATCCCCCATAGTGACTCTCAGACCCAATATAGACTTACACATGAGGCAGTAGAGTACCGAGTTTGACCTCTGGAGGTAGACCATTGTTGTTCAGTCACTAAGTCGTGTCTTGCTTTTTGAGACCCCATGGATTGCAGCATACCAGCCTCCTCTGTCCCACTTTCTCCTGGAGTTTGCTCAAATTTATGTCCATTGAGTCAGTGATGCTATCAAATCATCTCATCCTGCTTGGCTTAAATCTTGAATCTCTCACTAGTTGAGTGTCCTTGGAAGCAGCTTTGATCATGTTTTTTCTTTTTCCAACTTTATTGAGATAAAATTGTGTATCTTTAATGAGTAAGGTGTGTTGATATGATCACTGCCTTAGTGTTAGCTAGCACCTCCATTGTGTCTCATAATTACCATTTCTTTTTTTGTAGTCAGAACATATAAGATTTACTTTAACAACTCCCATAATCTTTTAGGACATTCATTTCTGTATATGTAAAATCGCAGCATTAGAATCCACCCCATAGGGTTGTAGAAATTAAAGGATTTTGTTTTTATTCTAAACAGGCCATGTTAGCTTTTATTATTAAGGTTTTCTGTACTGAATATTTTTCCATTTTAGTTGTGTGTGCATGCTCAGTCATGTCTGATTCTTTGCAATCCCATGGACTGTAGCCTGCCAAGTTACCATGTCCATGGGATTTTCCAGGCAAGAATACTGGCATGGGTTGCCATTTCCTCCTCCAGGGGATCTTCCCAACCCAGGGATCAAACCCACATTCCCTGTGTTGGCAGGCAGACTTTTTACCACTGAGCCACCTGGGAAACCCCAACCAAAACTAAAAACCATGCTGTCATTCTGAAGCCCTCTCACAGCTTAAACTTAACCTGGTTTTACAGTTTCACCTCAAAAGTATCTTATTAATGAATCACTGTCTAGCTGTCTTACATAGTTCTTAATGTTTTACACACTAGTGGAGTTTATTATTATATACTCTTGAATTTCTCATTTCTTTCTTTTCTTTCCTTTTTTTTTTTTGTTTCCCATTGAGATATTTTCTTACTTTGTATTGTTTACAGTATTTAGTATTAATAACATGTATTGTAAATTAACACATAGTCAATATTGATGAAATAGAGTTCTATTTCTTTCTTTATTCAATACTACATTATTACTATCTACTGCATGATAAGTATCAGGTAGAGTAACTATAATATAATAACAAATCCCATGAACAGAGGAGCCTGGTGGGCTACAGTCCAGGGAGTCACAAAAGAGTTGGACACGAATTAGCGACTAAACAACTATGACAAATCTATAACGAAATCATGTGTGAAGAATAATATTGGCACAAAGTAAGCAGTAACAACTGCTTAGGAGAGACTCTACCTCCCATTCCCCCCAAAATAGTATTGCAAAGTATATTCTTCAATGGAGTTTTGAAGGATGATTAGGAGTTTACCAGGTTCACATAGAGTTGTAGGATAAACAAAGAAAAAATAAAATACACTTATTGACTCAGAACCATGAAATAATATTAACAGAGCTTAGAGTAATCACCGGGTAATGGAAGAAATGATACTGGATAAGTAATGATAATAATAGTTAACGTTAATTGAGTGCTTTCTAAGTTTCCAAGCATTCTATGTGCGTTATTTCTGTTCCACACAATGGGGTCATTAAGAGTTTATCATTTTAATACAACTTTACAGACGAAGGCAGTAAAACTCAATGGAGTAATAGGGCTGACAAGAAGCAGAGGTAAAGTTTCAATTTCACTCTATCTCCACGTCTGCACTAATTCTGTGATGAGCCCACCAGTATGAGGTGGGCACCTTATGAACCATGCAAGCTTAAGAATTTAACCTTGTAAAGGCAGTGGGGAACTATTGAAGTTTTAACTTGGGGAATAATACGACTAGATTACTGTTTGAGGATATTCTGTACACTTACCAACTTTACCTTCCTGATAGGTTAAGCTATTATTTTGAAGTAGGTATTAGTGCTTCCTTAATTACATAAACTTAATGATTCCTAATTCAGCATCATAAAACTCATTATTTCATTGGCAGGGTTTTTATTGTCTCCTTTGGACTGCCACTGTGCTAGTAGTTCACAAAGGAGATTTAAGAATAACCATACACCAACAGAAGAACCAATGGTGAAGGTACTGGAGAAAAGTATAAAGTCTAAGGGACAGGGAGGGAGAAAGAGAAAATCTGAATGAGAATAATAAATGGGGCAAGGTTCTAGAAAAATCTCAGCATGCTAATAACAGTTATTATGAGAAAGCAGGAAATTGTCCTGTGCTTCAGATAGGCAAATCAGCTTTACATTCTAGATTTTGATTCAGATGATTAAATGTTTATTTAGTATTTTCAGTATTCTAGTTACTTAACTAGGATCTAGGATTAACAAAAAAAAAAGTACTGTTAATAAGATATTGCTATTGTTTTCTAGTAGCTTCCAGTCTTCTACAAGAAAATCCCAGAAATAATGAGGGAGACAGGTATTCTAAATTTTATTTTGCTACCCACTTTGTATCAGCCTAGGAGCAACTTAATTAAATATTATTATGCCTTTATTTTCATACATGTATCAGGAGTTGTAATCTATATTATAAAGACACATGATTATGTTGTCTTTATACAGACTTTATTGCAAAAACATTGATCAGTATTCTCCAAAAATGCTATATAAGACATCAAGCTGCCAAAGTTTTTTTTCCCCAAAAAAATTCCTATTCTAACTACAGTAAAATCACAGAATATTCTTGTATCAAAAATCTTTAATACATTGATACTGAATAGTGGAGAGTAGATTGTCTGTGGATATATATAGATATAGATATATATCTGACTAGAATAGACAAATCACATCTGCCTACATTTGAAGCTTAAGGACACAGAACAGCCTGTTCATTTCCAGACTAACTTTTGAATATATGGTTTAGACACGCATGTTTGTGTTTATTATGTGTCTTACTCATTCAATTAAGTTATTCATTCAGTTAAGAAACGAGGTGCCTTATACTTCCAGGTACTATATATCAAAAGTAAAGCTTAATTAACAAATAAGTAAACTGGAAAAACATCAGATGAAAAATCTTAGTGACTACATAGAAAAATTATTAGAGCAATACTTTTTTAAAGAATCATTTGCTTAGTCACTGAATAGTATCTTCTAATATAACTTGAGTGTTTACTTGATATTTTTAGAATGCTATCATCAGGAAAGTACCTAGCATCTTATCACCATATATGAAAGAATGTGTAAGACTAATTTCAAAATTTTTACATCTTTAACCATGGAAATATACTTTGAGTTTTGAAGTATTTTAATTGCTGCAATTTTTATTAGACTGTGTATTTCATTTGTTAACCTGAAAAGATCAACTTCCCTAAACCTCTCATGCCTTCATCCTATTTAGCTCCTGGCTAAAATGCAGAAAATAAGTGCTGTGTTTTCAGTCTCCTAAATGTTTGTCTTAGACTCAGGTCAGGTGGTAAATAACATGATATTTGTGAACACACAGTAATCATTTATCTCTCTGATTATAACTAGACTCTCTCTTACTTTTCTTTTTTGGGTAACAGTTATATCTTAAATAATCCAGCAGAGGGTGCTTCCTTTTTAGGGTTGGATTAGAAATGAATGTAATCAGCAAAAAGTTAAAATCTTTTCATATTTTATTTCCAGTGGTCAATTAAGTCCCGTTCCCTTGCAGTTTTATGCTTTCTCAGATGTGTCCCAATGGTAAGCACCTTCCATGAAGTACCACACGTTTTAACCAACAAATACCTAATAACATGCATCTGGATCTATATGTGCAGGCTTGTCATGCTTGATGCCTTGTTTTTCTTCTTAATGGATGTTACAATCCTAATCAAAAGTTTTGGAAATATTCAAATTAGGGAAGTCTTTTTTTTTTTTTTGACATTGCATTTTCCCTTCTGTGGAGTATCGCTGGCATCCACAAAAAATCTTTTATTTGTAAAGAAAAAACAAATGTGGCTTTCCAAAATATTCCACAACAAAAGCATGGTTTTATAACATTCCTAACATCACTGACCATTCTAAGAGTAGATGAAAATGTAACCTTTTCCGAAGAGCACAATAGCCTGTCTTCAAGTAATATTCTACTTCCTAGATGCATGGCCCTTTATTTCCTTGTTACATAGGAGCAGTTCCTGAAATTGTCATCTCAGGAGGCTCTCTCTCTCTCTCTCTCTCTCTCTCTCTATATATATATATATATTCCTCTTTCAACATGTCACCTAGCTCAGAAATATCTGGCCTTTCAGGATGGATCTGCTAAGGAATATGAGGCTCTTATTAACAAAATGGCTTTGTATCACCCTTCTCAGTGAAGATAACTACAGTGACCACAAAGGAGAAAGCTGAGATAATCTCAGCTATCAAACTAGTTTCAAGGAATTTTCCCCTCCCACAATTTTGTATATGACAGTGCAGTCAATTTAAATAAATGGGAAATTTTTCCCCCCTGAATATTTTCTAATCAAACAAATTTTTGCTTTTGAATCTTTTCTCCCATCCCTGATACTTCCCACTAGAAGTTGGACACCCATTTAGAAAACAGGCCTTTCTGGAATGCAACTTAGTAGGAAATCAATAAGTGCTGAAGTAGCCCTTATTTCAAAACACAAGGGCTAAGAGAATGAGTTGGTTTTGGTGAACAAATGTTTTATATCTGTGTACCAAAAAACTGAGTACAGCTCTAACTTTAAATCCCATTAAAAAGGTTGTAATTAACTACAGGACCTCACTGATTGTTCAGGTAAAAGATGATCATGCCACAATGAAGAATTTCCCCTTTTTATTTACAAACAAAAGAGGATTTTATGTGGGCAGAAATTAGAACATTACTGAAATGCTGGTTTCCTAAGCTTAAATTCTTTCATGTTAATATAGATCCCTGATTATGTAAAATCAACATCTTTACAATTTTTGTATGGTTTGGATACATAATACATAATATTTTGTACTCTCTGTTCAAGTAGGTTGGTTTCTTCCGAAAGAATTATGTAACTACAACATAATGAGGTAATTAACTAGAAAACAAAGGTTTCGCTTCTGTTTCAGACAAAACTGGCTTCTAAAACACAGGCAACACATGCTTTCTTTGGGGGACCATCTGCCTTGTCCTCCATGGTGATTTTGTTGTCAGAAATCTCATATCATCTTGTGTATCAAAAAGACCTGAGAAAATATGAAAAGGACAATTGAGGTGAAATACCCCATATGTTGTTATGTTGCTTTGGTAAATATTTTAGTAGATTTGCCAATGTGGTAAACTTCAATAAATCAGAATGTTTCTCCAGATGAAAAATCACGATTATTTTGATTGACAGATGTGTTAGGGAAGAACTGCAAATAATTTGGTAGTCAGATACCTTAAAAATTGTATTCAAATGTTCCCAAATATATTTGATTACAATGCATTTGAAAAATCCTAAACCAGAACAAAAAACAGAATTTCAACTGTATTGCCCACACAGTGGTTCACAGAGTCACATTAAAACAAAGTCCACTATCTAAATTTATCTTTCCACTGCACAGTCTCTCTCCATTTGAAGCCCTTTGTTATGTAAGACCACAGGAAGCAAGAGGAATGAAATAAATTGAAAAGAACCCAAGAAAAATTTCCAAAGATTGTAAGTTGACAGTTTGAAGGATGGATTTCTCTTTGGAGTGTTCCATTAGCCCTTTGCATGTTCACTAACATACAGTAGTTTTGGTATTGGTCGCTGTAATAGACTGAATAATAGTCCCCAAATAGGCCCATGACCTTATTCCTGACATCTGTGAATGTCTCCTTCTATGGCAAAAGAGATTTTACAAATGTGCTTAAATTAAGGATTTTCAGATGGGGAGATTATCCTAGTGAGCCCAGTTGTAATCGCAGGTGTTCTTTCAAGAGGGACACTGGAAGAGTCAGAAGCAGTTAGAAGAAAATGCAGTGACAGAAGCAGAGGGACAGAGATTTGAAGATATTACGCTGCTGGCTTTGAAAATGCAACCAGGAGGCCATGATTCAAAGGATGTAGGTGTCCTCTGGGATCCAGAAAGGCCATGGCAATGGGTCCAATCCTAGAGCCTCCAGAAGGAGAATTGCCCTGCCAGTTCATTTTAGGTTTCTAACCTCCATAAAAAAGTAAGAGAATAAATTTGTGTTAAGTCACTAAATTCGTGATAATTGTTACTTACAGCAGCAGAAAAAAAAAAAAAGTGAATGCAATGCCTTTAGTTAATAACTAAAAGATTTCATATAAAAATTAAGGTATATTTAATTTTTTTTTTCCTTTTTCAAAACTAGAATATCTGGCAAGAATTGAAGTGTCACGTCTTTCTTGTAGCAGGGGCTGGTTGTTCTGTTTAGATGGCATGTGTTCTCCAGTTTACCAAGGGCTCGATGAGGCTCTTTTTCTTTTTTTCTCTTAAACTTGGAAGCCATTAGACATTTGCATTTGTGACCTCTGAAAGGATATTAAATTTTGCATTTTACGTAATATTAATTTCACACTTCATTTTTAAGAATCGTATCTACATACTGTTATTATTTTTTAAATGTTACTTATTAGTCTATTACTTGTACTGGATCTTCATTGCTGGGCAGGCTTTTTTCTAGTTGCGGCAAGTGAGGGCTCCTCTCTGGTTGTAGTGTGTGGGCTTCTCATCATGGTGACTCTCTTGTTGAAGAGCACGGGCTCTTGGGTGCGCGGGCTCCAGTAGTTGTGGCAGACGAGGGCTCAGCAGTTGCAGCTCCTGGGCTCTAGAGCACAGGCTCAGGAGTTGTGGCCCACTGGCTTAGTTGCTTCGCAGCATGTGGGATCTTTCCAGACCAGGGATCGAACCCATGTCTCCTACACTGCCGGCAGATTCTTTACCACGGAGCCACCAGGGAAGCCCTTTACTATAATTTTTAATAACGTTCATGTGAAACTACTGACTCTGAGAAATTTCATTCCCGTGTGCTTTGTCATCTCCCACCATCCACCTACTTCAGTCTGTCTTTTAAACTTTCAACCTGTAGATCGGCCACTCTTGGTGGACCTCAGTGACGTCATTTGCAGCGTAGGCTGTGTATTGGACGCACGGGATTCTGGAGTACTAACATGCAGCCTCTGCTGTTCTTTCCCACTGCCAGCCATGTCTTCTGCTCCTCTTGGGCATATTGGGCATTCTTGAGTATTAACCAATAGTTTCATATTCTGGGTACTAAAAAGTTCAGCCCAGCCCAGCATTAAACTTTGCCCCTTCCCCTGAACTTTGCTCTGCTTTAGGCTATAGCAGAGAAGTAGTATGTATGTGTGTATGAGAGAGAGAGGTACAGAGAGGCAGACAGACCAGCAGTGCTCCCTCAGGAACTTCTCAGGGAAAATCCATCTCCTAGCCTTTCCCATCTTCTACAGCTGCATTAGTTGCATTCTTTGGCTCTTTTTCCCATCTTCAAAGCCAGCAGCACAGCATTTTGCTTCCATCCTCACATTGCTTTCTGTAGTTTTACCTCCGTCTGTCTCTCCCATAAGGACACTTGTGATTACATCATTGGCCAGCCTGGATAATCCAGGTTGTGTGTATGTGTGCTAAATCGCTTCAGTCACATCTGACTCTGTGTGACCCTATGAACTGTAGCCTGTGAGGCTCTCCTGTCCATGGAATTCTCCAAGCAAGAATACTGAAGTGGATTTCCATTTCCTCCTCCAGGGGATCTTCCTGACCTAGGGACTGAGCCCACATCTCTTAAGTATCCTGCATTGGCAGGTGGTTTCTTTACCACAAGTGCCACCTGGGAAGCCCAATAATCTAGGTTACTCCTCCCTGTCTCAAGATCTTTAACTTGATCACATCTGCAAAATCCTTTCTTTGCCATATACAGTAATATTCACAGGTGCCAGAAATTAGAACATGGACATCTTTGGGGGCCATTATTCAGCAAACTACATAAGACTAACAAATTCAAGCCAAAAAGGAATTTTACACTAATTGACCTCCCAATTGCTAAATTTCATGGTTTTCCTCCTACTAACATTGTCCACTGCATTTAAGATTGAGGGCTTCCATTTCAAAAATTTCCTCCCACTGATTCGGATGCTCTTTATCCATGATGGTTCTTCTTTACTAACTTTTCTTCTGCTAGATTTTATCATCTTTTACCATAGTTTTTTAACTTTGCATTCATCCCACCCTTATTTATCTACTCTTACAGTGCCCACTATCATAAATCCTGATGATTTCCAGATCTACATCACAAGCTCTAATCTTTTTCGTCAGTATTTGCAATCATATTTGGGACATGTTTTCCTTTAACTCACTATTTCTGAAAGTGAACCAGTTCTCTTGTTCTCATAACCTTTCTGCCTTTCCATGTGAGTGCATACTAAGTTGCTTCTGCTGCTGCTAAGTCGCTTCAGTTGTGTCCAACTCTGTGCAACCCCATAGATGGCAGCCCACCAGGCTCTCCTGTCCCTGGGATTCTCCAGGCAAGAACACTGGAGTGGATTGCCATTTCCTTCTCCAATGCATGAAAGTGAAAAGTGAAAGTGAAGTCGCTCAGTCGTGTCTGACTCCTAGCGACCCCATGGACTGCAGCCCACCAGGCCCCTCCATCCATGGGATTTTCCAGGCAAGAGTACTGGAGTGGAGTGCCATTGCCTTCTCAGCTAAGTTGCTTCAGTTGTGTCCAATTCTTTGCAACACCATGAACTATAGTCTGTCAGCCTTCTCTATCCATGGAATTCTCCAGGCAAGAATTCTGGAGTGAGTAGCCTTTCCCTTCTCCAGGGGATCTTCCCACCCTAGGAATCAAACTGAGGTCTGCCTCATTGCAGGTGGATTCTTTACCAACTGAGCCACAAGAGAAGCCCAAGAATACTGGAGTAGGTAGCCTATCCCTTCTCCAGGTGATCTTCCCAACCCAGGAATCAAACTGGGGTCTCCCCCATTGCAGGTGGATTCTTTACCAACTGAGCTATCAGGGAAGCAAAGGTTTCTTTCTAACCTTTGGCTGAATAACATTGTGCTTCAATAAAATTCCCCTTATTCTCGACACAACTTAAATGTCACTTCCTCTGAAATTCTTTTTCTATTTTCCCATAACACTTTTTACGTCTCTGTCATAGTCAACAGTACTGTTTTTATACATCTCTCTCTACTAAGTGTGTGTTGTTAGCCAAGTTTCTGGAAGGCACAGATACAGCTTCATTCATTTTGCTGTCCTTTGCGCCAATCTAAGGCCTGCCTCCCAAAAATCAGTGTTTAAGACTATGGAGCAAATACCTGAGTTTTATTGTTAGCTTGTACTCTTTTTGTCTCAGTTTCTTCATTTATAAAATCGGGTGGTCTGGAATATAATAGTATGTACCTGAAATAATCTTTTTGAAACATTTCCAGTAGTGTCTGCCAAATAGAAAGAGCTATCATGTGTTAAATAAAAATAAATGTTTCCTGAATTACATTTGACTATTATTACCTGAGGGAGAAGGCAATGGCACCCCACTCCAATACTCTTGCCTGGAAAATCCCATGATGGAGGAGCCTGGTAGGCTGCAGTCCATGGGGTCACTAAGAGTCGGACACGACTGAGCGACTTCACTTTCATTTTCCACTTTAATGCACTGGAGAAGGAAATGGCAATCCACTCCAGTGTTCTTGCCTGGAGAATCCCATGGATGGAGAAGCCTGGTAGGCTGCTGTCCATGGGGTCACACAGAGTTGGACACGACTGAAGCGACTTAGCAGCAGCAGCATTATTACATGTGCAAACTAATATTTTTAAAAATTAAGAAAAAGGGCATTCAGTAGCACCCAAAAATGGGATCATTAAAGCATGCATGAGAAAGGATACAATTATTCAGAAAAAGTAAATTAGTGCAAGGTGTTTTTGTCATAAGAAGAATAGAAATATGAGGGCATTTCTCATTTTGTTCCCCTGATGCTGACTCTGAGCACATGGTTACCTCCAAAAAATAAAATAAAATACTTCTTTGGTTGAATTAAGTCCATGGGACCACAAAGCAAAATGAGAAATTATCCTTTTAATTAGCTTCAATAAGTTTCAATTAAATTATTTTATGAGAATTAATAATAGTTGAAGAATTTTCTAGGTCTTCCTTTTAAAAGAAACATTTCAGTCTCTTTAAAAATCAAAACCATTATCATGAAAATTTCTTGACCAGAATAGAGAATTCTCTAGATAACTGCAATTTAAAAAAAATAGAATTAAGAAGTCTAATATTGTCATGATGTTTCTAAATTACTAGGATCATCATATAATTTGCCCAGCAGTAGTTCTTTGAGCAAGCCCCTTTAGAGCCAGAATTTAAGCAGGAAATTGAATCTGCAAAAAGAAGAATCAATGAAGCATTGTGTCTTGCAGTACTTACAGATGGATGGATAAATGCTTAAGGATAAGGAATCATTGAATTTGTGGAGATAAGAGGGAGTAGAGGAGGCATGAGAATGAGAATCAAGAAGGGGTTCTTGTCTAGCTAATTCTGTACTTGATGTGTGGCCCAAGGCTTGTTACCTGAACCTCTTCAGATCTGAGCTTCTTTGTCTGAAGTTGAACTAAATAATTTATAACATCTCTTTTAGCTCTAACCATCTTTGTTTTTATGTACAATGAATAGTATGTATAACTATAGTATTTTAGTGGTATTCTAAGTAGTTCCAAAAATATAACAGATGATATTTTGAAGCTTGCTAATGAATCTCTCTTCTCTTTTCACATAAATGCTTGCCCTTTTGGGTCTGAAGCATCCATTCCCTTAGTGGAATATTAGGATTTGTATGAACATAGTATTTCACTTCTGACATTCAAAATGAGATTTTTCAGCAAGGAACATACCAGCCAGCCATGCTATTATCTTAAGAGGATTTACTAAATTCTATCAGCTACGATTTATCATGATAAAGGCTAAACCTGTAGCTTTGACCATATCTAGTTCTCTCATAAAACAGACAACAGGCCCCTCCAGACCATAATATCTGACTCTGGGGCTTTCTATTCTATGATACAGTGGAGACGTGATGTTGAGGTTTGAGGTAAAATTCAGTCCTTTAGGCAACAAGGGAGCGTAAAGCTCATGGTGTAGTCATCTGTTCTCTCTCAGCTTCACCAGGAACTGGCCATTCTCATTGCTGATTCAACCTAAGTCAACTGTCAACTGACCATAAATCCCCCTAAGGGTGCCGATTCTTTGACCAGACAGACTGTCCCATGGTGGTTGGCTAGAGGGTCACTTTTACAGCTCTTTGATGCTACTTCTTCTGGCAGTCTCCCTGGCCAGCTAGATTCAGCTTCCTCATAGAACATGCAAGGCTGTTTAGGCCCTTCCTGTACCACAGGAGGTCAAGAGCAGCAGCTAGGGAGTATTTATTCACATTCTTGTTCTCTCACTGCCCAGTGATGCTACTCCCTCTTCCATTTGATAAACCTACCATCTGGCCCATCCACCCACAAGGTAGATCCTCTCCAACTCCCAACAGAAAGTAAAGGAAAAGACCCTCTGCTCTCAATTTACCTCTGCAATCTTCACCTCTCAGATTTCATGCCTGAAAAGATAGGTCAGCACTCAAGCATCTTACCACTTGCTTCCCTTTCCTCCTGCACTCAATGTTTAAAGCACCATTGTCCCTCATCTGTACTTTACGAGACAGGATTTTCTTTTCTCTTTATTCTAAGGAGAATTTTACCTCAGTAATATCCTCCTCCTTCCTGATTCTAATATCATAGATTAACTTCAATAGTGCACATGGGATAGGAGGAAAAACTCTCTTGCTAACAAGAGGATATAGAATTATTCTTGGATTATTATATGCATTACACAAACCAGTAGCCTTGACTTGTTTTCCATAAAATGTTAGTACATGTTATAAAATACGTTTCATACACAGTTAAAAATAGAGGAATGAAATAAGTATAGTGTATCTTGACTTATAAAACAAATCTCCCAATATATTATACTTCTGCTTTTAAAAAGTCAGAACATGTGGACTGGCTGTTTGGATATTCCAATTAGACACAGCTTTCTAAATATCAAAAATCCAGAAAGTACTGATTGTTTTCTAAATTTGAAGAGAGTGTGAAGAGATCAGTCACAGATCTTCTTTCCTGTGTATTCATCCAATCTGTGTATAGCACAGAAATACTAATACTGAGAGCTATCACTTATTCAGCCCTTACTGTGGACCAAGGCTTCCCTGGTAGCTCAGAAAGTAAAGAATCTGCCTACAATGCAGAAGACTCAAATTCAGTCCCTGGGTCAGGAAGATCCCCTGGAGAAGGAAATGCCTACCCACTCCAGTATTCTTGCCTGGAGAATTCCATGGACAGAGGTGGGCTAAGTCCATGGGGTCACAAGTAGTTGGACATGACTGAGAGACTAATACTTTCACTACAGACCAAACAACATGTATCTCTTTATTTCACTGACTAGCTCTTGGATGACACAAAGAAAATTTCAAAAATAGCTTGAAAAATTAGAAAAACAAGTAGAAACTTATAAGATGTGTTAGCAGTGATAAATTCAGCCAATAAGTAAGATACACAACCAATGTGGTAAATAATAGTAATGTCCAAAAAATGAAGCATTTATTCAAAAAATATTTGTAATTTGGTAAGAAACTGAGAATTACATAACAGCAATGAATTATAGAAAATGAAAATGCTAGGGAGTGGTTCTTCTGAACCACCTGCCCCATATTTTCTCTATGTGCTAATTCTCTTAGCAGTTCTTCTTTTTTTAAGGTTTTATTTACTACTATTTTTGCCTGCGTTGGGTCTTTGCTGCTGTGTGTGAACTTTCTGTAGTTGTGGCAAGGAGGCTACTGTCTGGCTGTGGTGTGTCAGCCTCTTGTCATTTTGGCTTCTCTTGTGAAGCATCAGCTCTAGGCACATGGGCTTCAGTAGTTGTGGTGCATAAGCTTGACTGCCCCATAGCATGTGGGATCTTCCAAAACCAGGGATCAAACCGATGTCCCCTGCATTGCAAGGTGGATTCTTTACCACTAAACAACTAGAACCCACTCCAGTGTTCTTGCCTGGAGAATCCCAGGGACGGGGAGCCTGGTGGGCTGCCGTCTATGGGGTCGCACAGAGTCGGACACGACTGAAGTGACTTAGCAGCAAACAACTAGAGAAGCCCTCTTACTGATTCTTCTGAGAGGACGGAGGGAGCTGCTAATCTGATGGGCTTGAGTGTATTGTTAGTGGTGTCCTGGAGAGCCAGGGCCCTCTTGCTGGACCATGAGAACTCTTAATAGATTGTGCTTATTTTCACTCTCACTTTCTTTCTCTAGGTGCTCTGAATTGAACATATGCTCCCTTTAAAATTCATATGTTGAAGCCCAAATCCCCAGTGTGATGGTATTAGGAGGTGGGGCCTTAGGTTAATTTAACTTATGAGGGTGGAGCCCTTGTGAGTAGAATTAGTGCCTTGTATGAAAAGACATGAAGACAGGGTCTTGAGAGGATTGTCTGCATAGATAACAAAATCACCATGAACTGAGTGCTAATATTTGAATGTAGAGAGCTAAGAGCTAGAGTTTAAGAAACAAAGTAAGTGTGGCTAACCTAACCTCTCAGGCTAAGATCCAGAAAATAAATAACCCGATGAATAAACAAATGAGAAATATAGCTCTACAAAAAAGTGGAAAATCTTGAAGAAGTTGACAACTCTTTAGCAAAATATAAGTGACTGTGAATATAGGCAGAGCAGAAAATAAGAAAAAGTATCAGAGAAGAGATCAAAATGGCGATTAAAATTTTGATGAATAAAAAACTGCAAGACCAGGTGTTTCAGTTTCTAACTTGTCAAATACAGACAATGTCAATGTTTTGAGGCAATTCAGATACATTAGAAATAGAAAACAAAATTAAATATGAAAGATTACTTAGCAGGAGCAGTAGCAAACATCAGCTTACCTGATAAAACTGTTTATTGTAAAATAAAGAACAAGAGCAGAATGCTTGCCATCCACTATTACTCAGAATTTCTTCAGAGAGTCTCCTGTCTATAATATAGGAGAAAAAATAATTGCTATCGTTTTGGAAAATTATCTCTTTCTGCTAATAATATTTTACTAAATATCTAAGAATATCCAAAAGATTCTATTAAAAACTGCTTAAACTTTGAGGAAATGTGGTAAGTGGCTGGATTAAGACAAATCTTTAAATACATTTAAATACTAGAAGCTTTTTTTATATTAGCAAAAAGAAGATAGAAATAAAAAAGGAAAACATTCAATTTTCAGTAGAAATAATTGTAGAAATATTTGAGCATAAATTTAATATGAGAATGCAGGATCCATAAAACTGAAATTGTAAAATTCTACTAAAGCTCATAAAACAAGGACAGAATAAATGAAAAGACATACCATGTTGTGGGAGTTGGTGATTTCTAATGACGGCTGCAAGAACAAATATCCCATGTTAAAATGTGGCATTAACTGTCCTTCCCAGCCCAAGCATTAGGCTTGTGAGTGAAGAAAATTGTAAGTGACTCTAATCCAGCCATTATCTTCTGCAGTTTCATGAGAGAACCCAAGCCAAAACCTTCTGTTCGAGTCACTCCCAAATTCCTAACCCACAGTAATTTAGAAATAATATCTAATAGTTGTTACTTTAAGCTGGTACATTTTATAATGATTTGTTACACAGCAATAGGTGGCTAGTGCACATGATTGAAAGTTTATTATAACAAATATACATTATCCCTCAAATTAATACGCTAAATGCAATTAAGTAACAAATGTTTAAGTAAACACCCAACAGTGTTTTGTTTTTAATAAGATAAAAATTCCTGTAAAATAGTAAGTTCATGCAAATAACCAAAAAAATTTAAAAATAAGAGCTACTTTCTAAAGTTATTAAAATAACCTATAAAGATAGTATAAATATAAATCAACAAATGTTAATTGAAGTGAATAGACAGCCAACAGAGATTCAAGTGGGTAAGAATTTTAATACATAATAAACATATAATCTCAATATGAGGAGAATAATGATTAACTTTAAAATGTTACTTGTATAATTAGATATCTATTTGCAAGAAAAGAAAGCTGGGCCAAACTCCTCTTTAGATAAAATAAAGCCTTGTAAATGTAAAAATAAATAAAACCTTAAAAAAATATTTGGATGAATCTTTTCAGTTATACATATACATATATTCATCTTTTTCATATTCTTTTTTCATGTAGGTTATTATAGAATATTGAGTAGAGTCCCACAGTAGATCCGTGTTAGTTATCTGTCTTATATATAGTAATGTGTGTATGTTAATCCCAAGCTCCTGATTTATACCCTTTTCCCCCTTTGGTAACCATGTTTGCTTTTGTTTTGTAAATGTCTGTAAGTCTATTTCTGTTTTGCAAATAAGATTATTTGTATCATTTAAAAAAAAAAATTAAATTGTACATATGAGTGATACCATATATTTTTCTGTCTCTGACTTAGTGTGGTAATCTCTCAGTCCATCCATGTTGCTACAGATGGCATTATTTCATTCTATTTTTGTGTCTGAATAATATTCTATTGTGTGTGTATGTATATATATGTAAATATATATGTGTGTAAATATAAATATACACACACATATATGTGTGTGTATATTTACATATATATACACACACACACACATATGTATGTATGTATACCACATCTTTATCCATTCCTCTATTGATAGACATTTACGTTGCTCCCATGTCTTGGCTATTTTAAAAAGTGCTCCATGAACATTAAGGTGCATGTATCTTTTCTAATTATAGTTTTCTCCAAATGCACGTGTAGGAGTGGGTTTGCTGGATCATATGGTAGTTCAATTTTTAGTTTTTTAAGGAACCTCTATACTGTTCCCCATAGCAGCTGTACTAATTTACATCCCACCAACAGTGTAGGAGGGTTCCCTTTTCCCCATACTCTTTCTAGCATTTATTGTTTGTAGACTTTATGACGATGGCCATTTATGACCAGTGTCAGGTGATACCTCGTTGTGCTTAAGAGTTGCATTTTCTCTGATAATTAGTGATGTTAAACACCTTTCCATGTGCTGTCTGGACATCTGTATGTCTTCTTTGGTGAAATATCTATTTAGATCTTCTGCTCACATTTTGATTATGTTGTTTGTTTGCTTTTGACTTAGACCGGAATAAGCTGTTTGTATATTTTGGAGATTAATCCCTTGTCAGTCATTTTGTTTGCAAATATTTTCTTTCATTCTGTAGATTGTCTTTTCATCTTGTTTGTGGTTTCCTTTGTTGTGCAGAATGTTTTGAGTTTATGTCCAATTTATTTATTTTTGTTTTGTTTTATTATCCTAGGAGATGAGTCCAAAAGATAGTGCTGTAATTTTTGTCAGAGTGTTCTGCCTATGTTTTCCTCTAAGAGATTTATAATGTTGGCCTTTCACTTAGGTCTGTGGTGCATTTTGAGTTTATTTTTGTGTATGGTGTTAAAGAATGTTGTCATTTAATTCTTCTATCTGTAGCTATTCAGTGTTCCCAGCACCACTCATTGAAGTGTCTATCTTTTCCCCATTGTATATTCTTGCCTCCTCTATCATTGATTGATTATAAGTGTTTGGGCTTATTTCCAGACTCTCTGTCCTGTTCCATTGATCTATATTTCTATTTCTGTGCCAGTACCATACTATTTTGATTACCATAGCTTTGTAATCGAAACGGTGATTAAGTAACTTACAACAACAAAAGTTCAGGACCAGATGTCTTCACAGGCAAATTCTGCCAAATATTTAAAGAAGAGTTAACACCTATCCTTCTAAAAATCTTCCCAAATATTGCAGAGGAAGGAACACTCCCAAGTTCATCCTATGAGGTCACCATCACCCTGATAGCAAAACCAAAGATACCACGAAAAAGAAATTATAGGCCAATATAACTGATAATATATCCTAAAATGTAGAATAAGTGCTTGCTAAATTAGGATTTCTCTATATCTGTCTTACACTGTGGCTCTGAGGGCAGTAACTGTGTCTGTCTGTGTGTGTGTGTGCATGTGTATATTACACAAATTCATTCTACATTTTACTGATAAATAATTTACAAATATGAGCTACCCAGGTGGCACAGTGGTAAAGAATCTGCCTGCCACTGCAGGATATGCAAGAGACAGATTTGATCCCTGGGTAGGGAAGATCCCCTGGAGTAGGAAATGGCAACCTGCTCCAGCATTCTTGCCTGGAAAATTCCATGAACAGAGGAGCCTGGCAGGCTACATACAGTCCATGGAGTCACAAAGAGTTGGACATGACTGAACACACACACAATTTACAAATAACCATAAAATAGGTCATAGTTTTTGGTAAATTCCATATAGCCAATTGATTTTCACACAACTCTTTTTTAAACTTTTGCCGAACAGCTATAATCCATAGCAACTCATGGTCACAGCTGTCAAATTGATATAATTCCAACTTGAATGTTAGTTGAAATTCCATTTACATTTATGAATAAGAAAAAAATGAAACAGTGAACAAATATTCATAGTGATGTATTCATTAAATCAGAGCTTCACTCATTCATCAGTGATATAAATGACTACTTTGCTGAACTGGATGATAATTTTCAAATACTAGAAAAATATTCACCATGTAACAGCTACAGATATAACACTTTTTAAATTTAATCTGCATTATTAACATTTTTCCATTACTTTCATAAACCTGTACAATCCACAAAACAATAAACCAAGCCCTGATTTGTAGCATTTACTATATTTCCAGGGTGATTTGCAACCACGGCAATTGCAAGTTACAACTAAAGTCACTAACAGAGAGTGGAAAGATAGGTGCAACAGCACAGCATTGGAATTATTTTCACCATATAGATACAAGAGATATAAATAGCCTCAAGAACATAGTAGTAGTAAAATAGCAATATAATAAAAATCACTTTTGAGTGTTTACTACTTTTGTTTTTAATTTATGAATTTGTAGAATTTAAATTTTAATAATGGATATGTTTAACAACTGGCTTATAAAATTCCTAATAATGTAGCTATCAACTCTTTTGGGCTGAAATAAACTGATTCCAGCATAACACTCTCTGTACATAAACATTTAATCAGGTACAGACCAAAACAGATTTCAATGGAAAACAAAATACACAGGAAGTTTAAGGAAGCAATCTACCTATTGCTGAATGCATGAAAACTGGTTAAAACATATCACTTTCTCTTTGAAAATCTGTATTAGTGTATTTGTCCACTAACTGTATTAATTTTTTTTTAATCACACATAATGGCATCAAAGATTTAAAGTTGTAAGTGTTAGGGAAAGGATTCTAAGTTTTTTACTGCAAAAGAAAAAAAAATTGAGAATCAAAATTTCCCACACCATAACTAGAATGAAAAAGTGAAAGTTGCTCAGTTGTGTCCGACTCTTTGCAACCCTTGGACTCCTTTGTCCATGGAGTTCTTCAGGCAAAGATACTGGGGATCTTCCTACCCAGGGAATAAACCCGGGGCTCCCACATTGCAGGCAGCTTCTTTATCTCTGTGCCACCAGAAAAGCCCCCTAAATAGACTACTAATGCTAAGCAGTAGACAATCTTAACTACTAAATTTGAAATGTATAATAGGCAATTTAAGAAAAATCACATTCCTTAGTAAGCCTACTTTCCTTTCCAAACAAAATGCTGAAAGAGAAAAATGCCAAATTAATAACTAGACTACATTACATCTTCAAATTTGGAGGTTTTCTTTGCCCAAAATTTTTAAAATATTATAAAAAATTTAAAACCAGTATATTTTTAAATCCCTACCTTTTACCATTTTTCATTTCTGTAAATAAGAAAATGGATCTCAAAAGTAACTAGACTCATAGATCCATATAAGATTTATAAGCCTCTCCTAGGCATAAATGTAAATTTGGTCATAGGTGTTTCAGTGGTACACAGAACAAATATGTTCACTTTTAAGCTAGATTTTGATAACATGTATACTCAGATAAATACATGTAAATTTGGACTAAATCACATAAATGAATGCAGCAGGCACTTCAGGAATTATATGAGAATTAAATTAGCAATGTCTATTGTATTTTAAGTATTTGATAAGCTTAATTTATGGTCATTAATTTATCAAGTGAAAATACTCAATTCTTTTCCAAATTGTACTAAAATTCAAATTTTGCGGTTTTACCTTAGAGTCATTCTACTACTAGCTTCAGTATAACATGTTACTGCAGTTTAGAGAATTAAGACGGAAAGTCCAAAGGCAGCTACAACTAAATCTACTTTTTACCTTCATGCTCACATGGAATCTACTTTTCTTATATACTTATATTCACATATTTTCATCATCTTAAAAACTTAAAAATAGATCTAAAAATTATGGAAATTAGAAGCATTAACCTACATTTTGATGTTCTCAGTCTAATTTTTCCTACTGTCTGATTTATGTTTTCTCCAGCTGCTTTTTTAGTTTTTCTGTTCTATTTACTCATCTTACTAGATTTTTAAAAGCTTGACGGCTATTAAAATAGAGAATATCAAGAAGGTTAGTTAGTACCTTTATTAAAATCCAAGTCACTGAAATACAAAGAAAAAAAATAGAATTGTTTTATTCTTGCTTAATGTACTAGGAAGCATAGCTTTTGGCTGAGGTTTATATTTTAAGTAGTATTTTACATATCTATTTCATTTTTTGTGTGTTTTATGGTATTTTGGACTGCTTGAACTTGTTAGCTTGAAAACTGTTTTATTTGAAACTATGCAAGGAACTAATTGTTTGGCTCTACTAAATGTGGAGTGATACTGCACAGTTCTTAGAATATTAAATGCCACTATAATTTCTCCTTTAGAAAATTAATTTTTGTGTGCACTTTCAGTTGATCTTATTTGTTCCTAAGATAATTATTAATTTTTGGATGACTCAAATGACAAAGCTTGTCTTTTAAAGGTGAAATTTAAAATCATCTAAAAGTAAAAATACACAAACATGTAGGAAACACACACACATGCACACAGTCCTGGTGTTTGAAGTCTCAGGATACTTCCTAATTCTTAACAAGTTTTCACATCTTGAAAAGTATTTTCATATTCTATTTTGTTCTCCACTATTAGAATTTGATACATGAGCCTCTTAAATATTGCTTTCAACTTTTTAAGAATCTTTGGTTCCTACAGACTTGAGTTACCTTATTATACAATTTATTGAAGGCTAATAATTATTAGGACATGTGGTAGGCGGTTATCACAAGTAACATCACCCTACTGGCTCTATGTACAAGCTACAATAGGGCAAATGGTACAATTAGAGGCACATTCTTTGGTGCATAACAATAGAAGCCTAGTGACACTGCAAGATTAAGAAAAGGCTAAAACATCTTTAAAACTACTCATTACCACCAGTCAAAATGTGCATATTTGACCTTTATGGTAATCAGAAGACTCTCTGCTTATGCAGTAGGCAGCTAAATAATCGTCACTTTCGACACACAGTTTTCCTTGGAGTGACCTAAGGTTAACATGGTTGATCCTGAAGCTGACACAGACATTGAATCAACTCATCAGCGGTCACAGTGAAAGGCCACCACCTTCATCACCTAGGTTACAGTGACAGGATAAAAAGAGTGTTTCAGATTTTTCTCGGCAAGAGACAGTAGGACTTAAATGTTGATTGCTCTGTACATTTCAAAGGTTACAAAATCACTTGGAAACCTCTCCCTGAGGTGCAGATTCACTCTGTGGTATGATAATCATGCAAGTTGCATCAAAAATAATTGCTTAGTTTATTACCTTGTTGTCTTATTAAAGCCTCCTGCTAAATTCAGAAATCTTTTACTCTTGATGTCTCTTCTTCCCTATAGGTCTACTATTAACCCCACTCATTTTAATTTGAATATATTAACAGTTGCAATGGAGACTCTCAAAGCTAAATGATCTCCAAATAAAATAAAATGTACACAATGACTAGCGCTAAGTGTAACAACTCTAACATCAGAAAAAAATGAAGACCCTTAATCTTATGGAATAAATGAAAATCTCCCTTCATTGTCCCTCCCTTAGAGCTTACACCTCCCTTAAATCTTACACCTGATGATCTGTAGCAGAAATGGTTGTAATTCCTGAATAATGGACACTTAAATCCAATGAACTAATTTTTGTGTTGGGAAGCTTAACATTCTCCAGTTTTCATAGCAAAGCATCATATGAAGTAACTACAAGGTAATTATGTCATAGATGTTATTTCCCTAGTGGTTTTGGAGGCAGATAATGTTCCTTGTAGAAACAGAATAATTTAATAGTCCTCAAAATTGCAGGGGGAGAAAAACTTTTTTAAAAGGTAGCCCAAATAAGATTTTTTAAGGCATAAAGCACACAGTTCCCCCATATTTGTGGCTTGGTTGGCACTTTAAAGTAGTCATTCATAATTCCCCCTAATGTATACAGTATTAATCTGTGTGTACCTAGAAAAGCTGGCTACTTCCTGTACTTCAAAGTCATTGCCTTTGCTATGAGACCTAGAAAGTGCTTCAGGATTCATTATGACATGTGGAATATATAAGCAATAAGGCATGACAGGGAGTGTGGTTATCATAAGATAATCACACCCCTGGGTCATTACAAAGTAAGAGGTGCAGTGGCGCACCCCCCATTCCCCCTGGGGTGTGATTACAGCACGATAAGCACACTTCCTGCCATTACCTTATTGCTTTTATAAAAAATCTTTGTTGGGAAGTAAAACTGGTTTCTTTCTGTCTATCCTTTCTGCTTAAAGAAGACAAAGTTGGCAGTTTACAACATTAATAGTGTTTTCAGCAGAGTCACATAGGTTATATGTATTCTGTGTCCCTTTAAAACATACAGCTGCCAAGGCCAATAACAGTTCATCACTTTAAGACAGAACCCATTCATGGGTTGTGTGTTCAAATGATTCAAGTGTAAGAAAAATGTGTGCCATGATCAGAAAAAGTCTAATCTCTAGGAGCAACTGTTGGAAGAAGTAATTTGTTTCAAAAGTTATTTTTTCCAAAATTACAGACTCAGAAAACGTTCACAGACATGATTAAGCAAAATGCAGCCTAACATAGTTGACAGACCAAGCACTGGGCAGTAAGGTATTCATAATTGCTGATTTTCCCCCATTTAGTCCCCCACCCAAATTCAGATGACAACTCAATTTGGGGTGCTAGATTAGATGCCAAATCCCATGGCTGTCATTCAAGTTGTAGCCTAAGGGCCCTATTGTGATCTTGCAAATGTACAGATTCTTGTCATATATGTCTTCCATTACTTAACACTGATCCCTTTTGCTTTATCTAATATTCTGCCACCAAAAGACAGACATAATCTCAAGTAATAATCTTCATCTGTAATCCAAGTAGTAGTTGTATTATGGCATTATATTCTTTGCATACATTTGAAACACTTCATAAAACTCCTGTATGAAAGATAGTAAGTCGATATTATTTATTATTCCAATCTTATAGAAAAGTAAGCCAAGATATAGAAAAGCTAAATTATGTGATTGATTCACTTAGCTCCAAAGCTGGTATCCTAATTCCAGGGATAAACACACTTAAGAAGAAAAATGAGAGCTTTTACAGAAAATGATCATGGGCAAATTGTTTAACCTCCTTTAGCTTCAGTTTCCTCCTCTATGAAATAAAAGTGTTAAAGTAGCTCTTCTACATAATATATCTCAAACCTGCCATTTTGAGGATCCCTTTTTTTGTAGAATAGTATTGAAGATCATGAAACAGTTAATATCAGACAGTTAGCTCCTTCCTCAGAGACTGAATCTTCAGATAGTAAGTAGTTTGATAAACAAAAGGTATATATTGTTAATGAGAGAAAGAAATAGATGAGAGCGTAAATCACTGAAAATAAGAGAAATCTGACATCTGTTATGACTCTGTTCATTGTTGATTTATCTGATTTGACAGATGAAGTGATAACTGTTTTCATTTTTACCATTCTGTGATTAGAAAAGATCTACTAGAGAAAAAAATGATCTGATTTAGGACAGACATCTATAGTAACTACAGTCCCAATGTGGAAACTCGAATAAATTCCTGGATAATCTGTAGGAGAGCACAAATGCAGCTCTACAATTTGAGTAACTTGGAAGAAATACTCTACTTCTAGATATTAATTGTAATATCTCTACTGATTTTGAAAAGAACTCATGCCTAAACATAAGATATTCAACATCACTTGGTCAGTTCTATTTTTGCAAAGAAAATTTATATCTGTTTTTTGTCAGATTTGAAGGCAAAGATGCCCTCCTTATCAAGATGATTTCTCATTATTCTCAAGAAGGAAAAATTATTTTGGGGACACATCAGAGAAGGGAAATAGGGAGTCATCTTACATTGGTCATTTGTTATTCTGAATGAAATAATGGAGGTTATTAGATTAGTCATCACTATTTGTAATCTATTTACTGGGCAAGTGTTCTGTCCACTGTGGGTGTCTTAGCACAAACAATGTACATTTGTGAGCAGTGTTCCATTTTACTTCAAGGAATTAATAAAATTTCACTGGGGGCTGCTACTTCTTCCCTGAGCCTACAGTAGCAGAACACATATATTCCCTTTTAGATTACAGCATCTTTCTTGGATTATAAAATATCTCCCCATTATTATTTTTACAGAGAAACCCAAACCTTCTAGAATACCATTTCTACCTATAGCTAAGTGGTTCTGGGTTTGGGTCTTTCTATCCATCCTCTCCATTGCCAGGGCTTCCATGTCATAGGGGTGCTTTTTTGTTGGTGATGGTTGATTTGGTTTTTAAAATCATAATTTGGCTCAGCATAGTTCTAGGTATTCCTAAATTCTCACACCAAACCAACTGCCTTTGCTACCATATTTGGAAGCATCTCCAATTTCACAAACATCTCTATTGTTACACTTCTGAGTTGGATATCCTCTACCTCTCCTCGAGGAAAGAGAGAAATGAAGAAGGGATCCAAAATCTGGCACAATCACTTTTCCTCCCCTGGAGACACAACCCTCTCTCCCTCTCTAAATCTGCTTCATAGCAGGGTGGGGAAGTATTGGCTTTACCTGTTCTGAGGGAACATGCTTACTCTACAAACACATTATTAGGGTATCTTGCATTGCAGTGGATATTTCTACTCTAAAATTAGAAATTCTCTGATATTCCTCTAAGATTAGAAATTGAGACACATTGAGCCTTTTAGTCTCAGCTATAAACTATGTCTACTTACCCTCCTCTTTATCTTTTGAAGTAGAAGGTAACTTTGGAGTAAGAGAGAAGATCTCCACAGGCTTCATGATCCATACATCATCCTGATAGGAAATGAGGCCTTTGTAGTATCAGCCCATGTGAACTTCAAGAATCTTTGGTGTTGGCTGATTGATCACTGAGTCCAAAGGCTGCAATGGACCAGTAGTCCACTAAAAAGCTACTACCCTATATAATCATAACAACTTCTAGATATAGAAACACAGAGACTCGACAAGATAATGAAGTGCCAGAGCCCCTCACCCATATTACAGACTTCAGTCGGTTTGCATACTGAGAGTCCCTTGAACAAAATAGGTTCAAGCGGGCCTGCATCAACTGCATTGGAGCATGGAAAATGCCTAGACCTTTCAGAACCATTGACCTGGATCTGAACAATCTAGAATTCCAATGGACTGCACTAGTTAGAATGTAAACTTACCAGAATCAGGTAAAAAATGCAATTTCAACCTGGAATTTTTTAAAATAATGGTAACAGTGAAAGCTAATTTGAATACAGAGAATGAACCAGTACTATTTGTAGAAGTATTTGGTTTATCACTTTGAGAAAGAAATGTTCATTGTGTATTGAATGTCTTTGGAAAAGTTTGTACCTCTGAGCATTTAATTACACCTCGTGTAGTAGTGATTTGAAATCATAAATAATGATAATGTTTTGACTCACAAAGATGATAATAAAAGTACTTACATTTAAAATCATTTGATAATGCCATGAGTTAATGACTCAATGATAGTATATTTATATAAAATACACTGTGATTCTAGAAGATAATTATTAAAACTTTTACTATATTAGTTATTAAATGAGAAAGCAGAGTATAAAGTTATTTATGACGTATGTTATAGCTGTATATTAAATATATAAAGTATAATACTCCAAATTTTAGCAGTAGTTATCTTTAATATAACTATTAATAATAATATGAGACACATTGAGATATTAAGGGCAATACCTTTTGCTTATTTTTTTCTTTTCTCTTTTCTGCTTTCTGCAATGCCTGATATATTTTTAAAACATTAAAATCTGTTCTTAATGAGTAAAGATCCATAACAAGATGGATGATTTTAATAGTTTTATTAATATAGAACATTAAATAGACCATATGTTTTAATTACTCAAGCAAGTATAATATTCTGCAAATCTATAGCAATGTTTGCCTCATTTTGTATTGATTCACACTAATAAAATGCCTCTGGATTCCATAGCTGACTGTGGGATTCTGCAATTTTTCCCAGAGATGAAAACAACGATACCTAAAATTTTTATAGACAGAACCATATGAACTTTGATATTAATCCCAATTAGCATATACTCTGTATTTACTCATGAAGTATGACTCATAAAGTACATATATCACATATATACATGTTTTCATGTGAAAACGTGCTGTTAAATTAGGAGTCTAACCCACTCCAGTACTCTTGCCTGGAAAATTCCATTGACAGAGGAGCCTGGTAGGCTACAGTCCCTGGGGTCACAAAGAGTGGGACCGGACTGAGCAACTTGACTTTCGTTTTCACTTTCAATGAAAATTCAATAAAGGAAGTAGTCATTGTAATGA
Organism: Bos javanicus; assembly: GCF_032452875.1. Taxonomy (NCBI): domain Eukaryota; kingdom Metazoa; phylum Chordata; class Mammalia; order Artiodactyla; family Bovidae; genus Bos; species Bos javanicus. The sequence continues at coordinate 53,927,633 of NC_083871.1, forward strand.
TAATATAAATTGGATTGATGTTTTGGAAAAAAAAAAGTTGGATGGTTATATAACAGTAACTATTAGAACATACTTCTGGACTTTTGCTTCCAGCCTTGAGAAGGGAACAGAATTCTAATTTGTCTTCTTACCATAAAAAATCTAGAACACTGGAAATATATGTGAAACAACTATTTCAGATAATAAGCATGCAGCGCTGGACTAAGATCTCTGGTAAAGTGTATCAGTGAGATAAGCTCTGTGATCATCCTAGCTTTCTGCCTAGAGGCAGTTTTCAAATTCCATTGCAGGGGAGAGAAAATCAAAGTCCAGTGGTCCCTCTGAATTGAGAAGACAGAGACTGGATTTCAGGAAGGATAAGGCAGCTAGAAATGGTGGCATCAAGCATCATATTGAATAGAGGTACGGAGAGAAAGTTATAAGAATAGGAATAAAATTCCTTTTGAGTCTCTGTCTTATCTAGATCTGTACCTTCATTGGGAGAAATGAAAGGGACAGGCGAAAGAACAAAATCTAGGGAAAGAACCATTTCTAGGGATCTGGAAGCCAGAAAGTTGCTAGAGATTATGTAAAAGAATCATTCAGGTTCCAGTCAGCAGAGTGAAAATATGGCACATTTAAGTAGATTTATGAAGAATATAAACCAACTTTAGAGAAATGTTACCATAGAACTGTCTTCAGAGGGTTTCAGAACAAGCTCAGAATCAAACTAATCTCAAGCATGTTAATGTCCAGCCAGAAAAATGACCTTATCCTTTAAAGAAATACAGTAAAATCTAATACCCTTCAACATAACATTTACAATGCACAGCAAATAATTAAAAACTGCTTCACATGCAAAAAAGCAGGAAAATATTGCCCAAATTTGGAGTAAACTTAGTCATTAGAAACAAATCTAGAAAACAATGAGAGGACTATGAGATGTTGAAAGATTTATGATAAACATACTCAGTATGCCCAGGAATTAAAGCAAACAAGGACATAATGAGAGAAATGTGAAGCATAAGAAAGAAACAAATGGATATTATATCAATGAAAAAATGAAATATCCAAAATGAAAAATTTGCTGGAGGCTGTTAAATGCAGAATACACCTTGCAGAAGTAATGACTTCTGAACTTGAAACTATAGCAAGAAAAACCGAAACAAACCAAAATCAGAAAATAGAGTGAAAAAGAAATGTGTAAAGGATTAGTGATACCAGAGATTAATACTAGTGGATCTAACATGTGTACTGGGAGTCCTACAAAGGGGAAGAGATAGAGAATAAATATTTGAAGGATTAATGGTTGAAAATTTTCCAAATTTGATTAAAATAGTAAATATAATAGATCCAAGAAGCTCAATGAACCCCAAGCAGAATTAGGAACAAAAAAATTACATCAAGCGTCATTATAATCAAAGTGCTTTTGAAATATAGTGGAAAGTAATTAAAATTAGCCCATTGAAAGGCACATATATACAGCAGAACCCTGATAAGAATTATTTCAGACTTGTTGGCAGAAACTACTACTATACATAGAGCAATGGTATAACATATTTAAATGAGAGGTCAACCTAGGATTTTATTCCCATCAAAAATATTGCAAAAGTAAAGGCAAAATGAAGACTTTTTCAGACAAGGAAAAGCAAGAACAACTTCAACACCATCACTTCTGTACTACAAAAAATGTTAAAGAATTTCTTTATCAGCTTTCTTTATAGTCCAACTCTCACATCCATACATGACTACTGGAAAAACCACAGCCTTGACTAGATGAATTTATGTGGACAAGATAATGTCTCTGCTTTTTAATATGCTGTCTAGGTTGGTCATCGGAGAAGGCAATGGCACCCCACTCCAGTACTCTTGCCTGGAAAATCCCATGGACAGAGGAGCCTGGTGGGCTGCAGTCCATGGGGTCGCTAAGAGTCGGACACGACTGAGCGACTTCACTTTCACTTTACACTTTCATGCATTGGAGAAGGAAATGGCAACCCACTCCAGTGTTCTTGCCTGGAGAATCCCAGGGACAGGGGAGCCTGGTAGGCTGCCGTCTATGGGGTCGCACAGAGTCAGACACAACTGAAGCGACTTAGCAGCAGCAGCAGGTTGGTCATAATTTTCCTTCCAAGGGGTAAGCGTCTTTTAATTTCATGGCTGCAATCACCATCTGCAGTGATTTTAGAGCCCCCAGAAATAAAGTCAGTTCAGTTCAGTTCAGTCACTCAGTCGTGTCCAACTCTTCACGACCCCATGAATCGCAGCACGCCAGGCCTCCCTGTCCATCACCAACTCCCGGAGTCCACTCAGACTCACGTCCATCGAGTCAGTGATGCCATCCAGCCATCTTGTCCTCTGTCGTCCCCTTCTCCTCCTGCCCCCAATCCCTCCCATTTGCCATGAAGTGATGGGACCAGATGCCATGATCTTCGTTTTCTGAATGTTGAGCTTTAAGCCAACTTTTTCACTGTCCTCTTTCACTTTCATCAAGAGGCTCTTTAGTTCTTCTTCACTTTCTGCCATAAGGGTGGTGTCATCTGCATATCTGAGGTTATTGATATTTCTCCCAGCAATCCTGATTCCAGCTTGTGCTTCCTCCAGCCCAGCGTTTCTCATGGTGTACTCTGCTGCTGCTAAGTCACTTCAGTCATGTCCAACTCTGTGCAACCCCATAGATGCCAGCCCACCAGGCTCCGCCATCTCTGGGATTCTCCAGGCAAGAACACTGGAATGGGTTGCCATTTCCTTGTCTCATGCATGAAAGTAAAAAGTGAAAGTGAAGTCGCTCAGTCATGTCCAACTCTTTGTGACCCCATGGACTGCAGCCTACCAGGCTCCTCCATCCATGGGATTTTCCAGGCAAGAGTACTGGAGTGGGGTGCCGTTGCCTTCTCCATATGTTCTCTGCATATAAGTTAAATAAGCAGGGTGACAATATACAACCTTGACGTACTCCTTTCCCTATTTGGAACCAGTCTGTTGTTTCATGTCCAGTTCTAACTGTTCCTTCCTGACCTGCATATAGGTTTCTCAAAAGGCAGGTCAGGTGGTCTGGTATTCCCATCTCCTTCAGAATTTTCCACAGTTTATTGTGATCCGCACGCTCAAAGGCTTTGGCATAGTCAACAAAGCAGAAATAGATGTTTTTCTGAAACTCTCTTCCTCTTTCGATGATCCAGCGGATGTTGGCAATTTGATCTCTGGTTCCTCTGCCTTTTCTAAAACCAGTTTGAACATCTGGAAGTTCACGGTTCACGTATTACTATTTAAGATATCTAATATAAGTGGAATCATGCAGTATTTGTTCTTTTATGACTGGCTAATTTTTTAAGATTTTTAATTTAGTTCTTTTACACATACATGTGTCTATTCTTTTAACATTCTTTTCCCATTTAGGGAAAAGGTTATTACAGAATACTGAGCAGAGTTCCCTGTGCTATAGAGTATATCCTTGTTGGTTATCTACTTTATTTAGTTTTTAATTTTTATTGGAGTATAGTTGCTTTATAATGTATTATTCTCTACTGTACAGAAAAGGGAATCAACTATATGTATATACATATCACCTCTTTTTTGGGTTTCCCCAATTTAAGTCAACAGAGAGCAATGAATAGAGTCCCCTGGGCTATACAGTAAGTTCTCATTAGTATCTGTTTTAAACATAGTATTAGTATTAATGTCAATAGTGTATATATATGTCAGTCCCTATCTCGCAATCCATCCCATTTCCCCCTTGCCTCCTTGGTATTCACACATTTGTTCTTTATGTCTGTGTCTCTATTTCTGTTTTGTAAATAAGCTCTTCTATACCAGTTTTTCAGATTCCACCTATATGCATTAATATATGATATTTTTTTTCCTCTTTCTGACCTAATTCATTCTATATCTCAGTATCTAGGTCCATCCACATCTCTACAAGTGACCCCGTTTGTTCCTTTTTTATGGCTGAGTAATATTCAATTGTTTATATGTACCATATCTTTGTTCATTCTTCTCTTGATGAACATGTAGTTTGTTTCCATGTCCTGGCTATTGTAAATAGCACTGCAGTGAATATTTGGGTGCATGTATCTTTTTGAATTATTCTCTGGATACATGCCCCATAGTTGGATTGCTAGATCATGTGGTAGTTCTATTTTTATTTTTTTAAGTAACTTCCATACTGTTCTCCATAGTGTCTGTATCAACTTTTATTTCCACCAACAGTGGGTTCCCTTTTCTTCACACCTTCTCCAGCTTTTATTGTTTGTAGATTTGATGGTAATGGCCATTCTGACAAGTGTGAGGTGATATCTCATTGTAGTTTTGATTTACATTTCTCTAATAATTTGTGATCTTTTGAGAATTTTTCTTGTGTTTGTTGGCTCTCTGTATGCTGTGACTGGCTTATTTAACTTAATATCCTCAAGATTCATCCACGGTGGTGGTAGTTTAGTTGTTAAGTCATGTCCGAATCTCGCGACCCCATGGACTGTAGCCCACTAGGCTCCTCTGTCCATGGGATTCTCCAGGCAAGAATACTGGAATGGGCTGCCATTTCCTTCATCCAGTCTGTCATGTATGTGGCAGGATGATAGAAAAACATGTCCACTTTGCTGAATATGGCAGGAAATTATAGGAGTTCCTATGTATTTGGATTTTAATGCCTTATCTGATATAAGCAGTTTTCAAATAATTTCTCCAATTTCATAGGATGATTTTTTTTTTTATCAATTTCTGTTGGTTGTTAACTTTGGTGCAGTCCTATTTGTCTGTTTTGCTTTTCTTGCTCATGTCACATCTAAGAAATCAGTTCTGAGACGAATACCATGAAGCTTTAGCCCTATGTTTTCATTTAGGAATTTTACAGTTGCAGTTTTGTATTTAAGTCTTTTTGATTTTTTTAGTTGATTTTTGTGTATAGTATAAAATAAGAGTTTTATTCTTCTGCATGTGGACAAACAGTTTTCCCCATAATATTTGTTGAAGAGTCTATCCTTTCCATATTGTGTATGCTTGACACCCTTATAGAAGATCACTTGACTATATATTCATGGATTACTTTCTGGGCTCTCTTTTCTATTCTGTTTGATTACGTATGGATCTTTATGCCAGTGGGGCTTCCCTAGTGGATCAGTGGTTTAAAAAAAAATCCACCTGCCAGTGGAGGAGATGCTGATTCAATCCCTGGGTTGGTAAGAAAATGGCGACCCACTCCAATATTCTTGCCTAGGAAATCCCCATGGACAGAGAAGTCTGGTGAGCTACAATCCATAAGGTCAAAAAGAATTAGATGCAACTGAGCACACATGCTTAATGCCAGTACCATACTGTTGTAATCACTGTATCTTTCTGATTTACTTTGAAATCAGAAAGTGTGATGCCTCCAGCTTTGTTCTTTTTCAAAAGCATTTGACATTTGGGGTCCTATGCAGTTCCATGTTAAATTTAGCATTGTTTGTTCTACTTCTATAAAAAAAGAAAATCAATGGGATTTTGATAGGGATCACTGAATTTGTAGATCACTTTGGCTAGTATGGACATTTCAATAGTATGAAGCCTCCTATTTCATGAACATAGACTATCTTTCCGTTTGTTTCTATCTTCTTTCGTCAACATTTTGCATTTTGTACTTTTCAGTGTGCAAATAGTTTATCTCCTTAGTTCCTTTATTTATAAATATTTTCTGTTTTGTAAATTTGTTTTCCTAATTTCCTTTTCAGGTAGTTTATTATTAATATAGAAACAGAATTGACTTTCATATGTTCCTTTTTATCCTGCAACTTTAATGAATTCATTTCTTAGTTCCAAGAGATTTTTGTAAAGTCCTCGGAGTTTTCTGTGTGTAAGATCATGTGGTCTTCAAACAGTAACAGTTTTATTTCTTCTTTCCCAGTATGGATACCTGTGTTTCTTTTTCTTTTTTTCTTTTTAGGCCTATTAGGCCTGGCTAGGATTTCCAGTACTATGTTGAATAGAAGCAGCAAGAGTGACCATTCTCACCTTGTTCTTGATCTGAAAGGAAAAGCTTTCCATTTTTAGTCATTGACTATGATAGCTGTGGACATTTACAAATGGTATTCTTTATGTTGAGTATCTGTCTTCTATTCCTAGTTTGTCGAGAGTTTTTACCATGGGAAGGTGGTTGAATTTTGTCAAATGTTGGATTTATTGAGATGGTCATGTGGTTTCTTTATCCTTCATTCTGATGTATTACATTGATTTTCATACGTTGAGCCATATTTGCATCCCAGATAAATACCTCTTGGCTATACAGTAT